>NC_091463.1:9135078-9435078 GCF_027789765.1 Dendropsophus ebraccatus
CACTTCCATTTTTTTTTCCATTCCAAGCTACATGATTTTGGGATTTCCACTGAAGAATGTAAAGGGTCTGTGACACTGGACGATTTTCGGGCAAAAAATTGTTAAATCATTTGAATTTAAGTGATAATCTGGTGTAAACGCGGCAACAATCAAACTTCCAAAGAAGTTTTGTTAGGTGTGTGTGTGTGTGTGTGTGTATATATATATATATATGTGTGTGTGTGTGTAATAATATATATATATATATATATATATATATATATATATATACACACACACACACAGAGTTATGATCATTCACAGTATATACGATCATATTTACAATCGTATTAACAACTTTTCATGTCGATTTATTTTCTTGTCTAAACACCTATCGTTTAACAGAAAAAGTCATCCCCGTACATTCGCTAAACAAGCATCTAAGCAATTTATCTGTACGTGTAAAAGGACCCGAAGTAAAAGGGAAAAAAATTCAACTGTCCAGAGCAGGAGAGGTTTTCTATGGGGATTTGCTGCTGCTTTGGACAGTTCCTGACATGGACAGAGATGGCAGCAGAGAGCACTGTGTCAGACTGGAGAGAATACAGCACTTCCTGCAGGACATACATTAGCTGATAAGTACTGGAAGACTGGAGATTTTTAAATAGACGTAATTTACAAATCTGTATAACTTTCTGATACCAGATGATTTGAAAAGAAAAAAAAAATCACCAGAGTTCCCCTTTGATCAGTCTACTGATCGCTGGCCAATTACACAGGGGGATAAATCTCTCTCTATGTTAGAAGGCCATTACGTAGTAGTCCGTCTTCCCTGTAAGAATGGCGGGCGATGCAGAAGATGTCAGTGTAGAATGATGGGTGGGAGCTGCCGCCATGAGCGTATACGACACATAACTGACTGCTGCCTCATTGTCTCGGGTATAGCTCAGATTATTGCAGGAAACATGGGGGCGTCGGGGCTGGATTCCAGGGGCTGCTTCACATGACACCACCTTCCCTAGTATGGGTCCCCCTCCAGCTGCTGCAGAACTACAACTCCCATCATGCCCTGACAGCCTTTCATGACTAGAGCTGGAGAGCCACACATTGGGAACACTGGTCTAACTATAGAGTGACAGGATGTGTGAGAGAGAGGGTAGAGTTTTAAATCGTGACATTTTGGTGGAGTTTAGGGCCCTGACCTGTAACTTATGAGAGGTGATGTAGTATTTGTATGTGTAAGAGCTCTGCTTGCTGGAGACGTGGCTAGCATCAGGGGCAGGTGACCCGTCCAGGGATCCTTACACTCTGTCCATCCTCTCTTAGCTGCAGTGTATCAGCCAGAGCTCACACAGCATTGTCTGGATTGAATACTTTGTAGCAATCCCTCATCTGTGAGCCGTTCCAGGAAGTGCCAGAGATTTGTTACTTCTATTAAAAAAATCTCCAGTCTTCCAGTACTTATCAACTGCTGTATGTCCTGCAGGAAGTGGTGTATTCTCTCCAGTCTGACACAGTGCTCTCTGCTGCCACCTCTGTCCATGTCAGGAACTGTCCAGAGCAGGAGAGGTTTTCTATGGAGATTTGCTGCTGCTCTGGACAGTTCCTGACATGGACAGAGGTGGCAGCAGAGAACACTGTGTCAGACTGGAGAGAGTACACTGCTTCCTGCAGGACATACAGCAGCTGATAAGTACTGGAAGACTGATACATTTTTAATAGAAGTAAATTACAAATCTCCAGCACTTTCTGGGACCAGTTGATTTGAAAGAATTTTTTTTTTCGTGAACAGCCCTTTCCTGGTGATTTATGGCAGGGGTAGGGCCGAGCACTGTGCAGCCTCTGGAGCTAGGCCCATAATGGGCAGCCTCTGGAGCCGGGGGGCCATGGTGGGCAGCCTCTGGAGCCGGGGGGCCATGGTGGGCAGCCTCTGGAGCCGGGGGCCATGGTTGGCAGCCTCTGGAGCCCGGGGCCATGGTGGGCAGCCTCTGGAGCCGGGGGCCATGGTGGGCAGCCTCTGGAGCCCGGGGCCATGGTGGGCAGCCTCTGGAGCCCGGGGCCATGGTGGGCAGCCTCTGGAGCCCGGGGCCATGGTGGGCAGCCTCTGGAGCCCGGGGCCATGGTGGGCAGCCTCTGGAGCCCGGGGCCATGGTGGGCAGCCTCTGGAGCCCGGGGCCATGGTGGGCAGCCTCTGGAGCCCGGGGCCATGGTGGGCAGCCTCTGGAGCCCGGGGCCATGGTGGGCAGCCTCTGGAGCCCGGGGCCATGGTGGGCAGCCTCTGGAGCCCGGGGCCATGGTGGGCAGCCTCTGGAGCCCGGGGCCATGGTGGGCAGCCTCTGGAGCCCGGGGCCATGGTGGGCAGCCTCTGGAGCCCGGGGCCATGGTGGGCAGCCTCTGGAGCCCGGGGCCATGGTGGGCAGCCTCTGGAGCCCGGGGCCATGGTGGGCAGCCTCTGGAGCCCGGGGCCATGGTGGGCAGCCTCTGGAGCCCGGGGCCATGGTGGGCAGCCTCTGGAGCCCGGGGCCATGGTGGCAGCCTCTGGAGCCCGGGGCCATGTGGGCAGCCTCTGGAGCCCGGGGCCATGGTGGGCAGCCTCTGGAGCCGGGGGCCATGTGGGCAGCCTCTGGAGCCCGGGGCCATGTGGGCAGCCTCTGGAGCCCGGGGCCATGGTGGGCAGCCTGTCGTCGTGTCACTTTAACTGACCCACACTGCTCCCTGTTTTTTCTATCTTTACTTTCCCAGATGTGTTTGCAGCGGCGCATGCTGCAGGAGCCGACACGTCTCTGGGTTTCTAGTCTCCTATTAGGCTCCCCAGCTGGAGTTGTAGTCTTCCACGGGTTGGGCCGTCAGAAAGCCATGGGCTAAGCAGTACCCTAACAATTGCAAGACTACAACTCCCATCATGAAGAGCCAAAACTTCACCTGTCTACTTGCAGCAAAACTACAACTTATGTGTTCATACTGCAACTTGTGGGAGTTGTAGTTTTTCTACATTCGGAGAGCCACAAGTCTGGCTGTCAGTACATGATGGGAGTTGTAGTTTTGAACCAGCTGAAGTTGAGCTGTGAGGAAATCATTGATGGGAGTTGTAGTTAAAGCTGAGACTTACTAACTGCTTCATGAGATATCAGAAAACCATGTTAGTTGTAGTTCAGTGCATGATGGGAGTTGTAGTTCTGAAACCGCTGTAGAACCACAGGTTGAGCGGTCTGAAAAAAATGGATGGAAGCTGCAGTTTTGCCATGGGTTGGGCTGTCAGGTTATAATAGGAGTTGTAGTTCTACAGCTGCTAGATTGGGCTTTCGTCGCATAATGGGAATTTTAGTTTTGAAGGGCAGTGAATCCATAAGCTGATCTTTCAGGGAATAATGGGGGTTGTAGTTTTGTAGCTGCTGGAGAGCCACAGGTTGGGCTTGGTGTATGATGGGAGTTGTAGTGTTGCAGCAGCTGTAGCATCACATATTGAGCGATCATGGCATGATGGGGGTTGTAGTTTTGTAGCTGCTGGCTAGCATTGGTCTTTCCCAGACTCCTGCGGTCACATCTGCTCGGCTGTTATTACATTGAGGAGGGGACCCGCCGGGGCCAGTGTATTGGCCATATTGCTTGTCATATGCAGCAATGAAAGGAGTTAATATAATTAGAGGTAATTGGTGGATAAATGCCCCTTCAAATTTGTTTCTCCCTGGACTAATATGGCGGTAAAATCATCCGGCGAGAGGATTCATGTGAGTGACACAGCGAGGACTGTAACACATTGCTGGAGCCTGATGGTGTGACCTGAAGGGATGACTGCTCAGGTGATCTGATGTGAGAACGCCGCTGCTCCGCTCCTCACACCCCGACTGGCAGCATAGCGGAGAGATCCAGCAGGAATGTACAGGAAAATGCAAAGACTGCAAGACAGAGGGGGGAACCGTCATGTTACTCTGACGGGAATCCTCTTCCCATGAACGGCTGAGGTCAGCCAGGGGGTGTTCACTGACAGTATGGGATTCAGATCTTAGGAGCAAGGAGTGCACCTAGCATCAGGTCCCAGGGAGGTCGTGTGAGCTCACGGGTCACAAAATGGGGCTATTACCTCCCCTATGTTCACTTGTAGTCACCATTTCATAAAAATCTTTTTTATACCCCAGAGCTGCACTCACTATTCTGCTGGTGAGGTCACTGTGTCCATACATTACATTACTATCCTGAGTTTCACCCTGTATTATACCCCAGAGCTGCACTCACTATTCTGCTGGTGGGGTCACTGTGTCCATACATTACATTACTATCCTGAGTTTCACCCTGTATTATACTCCAGAGCTGCACTCACTATTCTGCTGGTGAGGTCACTGTGTCCATACATTACATTACTATCCTGAGTTTCACCCTGTATTATACTCCAGAGCTGCACTCACTATTCTGCTAGTGGGGTCACTGTGTCCATACATTACTGATCCTGTATTTCCTCTGCATTGGCCGGCAGTATTATCGGGTTGTATGGCTGCAGTTGCAGCACCATTTATGGCTGATACCAGGGAGTAATAGATTGTGATTAGTGGTAGAATAGACATGAAGACTTTATCTCTGACTCTCCTGAGATGCCGTCTTTGACCCCCCGGACAGTCTGGTTGCTGTCGCTCCTCTTTGTTGGGGTGCGGGGGTTTCTTGTGTTTTCTAAGAAAGATATGTTCCGAGTAATTGACATTCCTCCTTTAGCAACAGCGGCAGCCATAGAAACAATGGGTCCTAATTCTGAAGGAGCGCACAGTACTGGTGAATTGTGATTGGAGGAGGGAGCAGAGTCTTGTCCTGAGGTCATGTCACCATGGGGGGTAAGGACTTCACAGCACCTAGTGCCGGAACTTCACCAACCAGCCCTGGATTTACATTTCTTACAATCCTGAGCTGCGTCTTCTATGACCTTCTACCATATAAACATGTAAGAACCTCGAATAAAAATCCCAATAATTACTGTAATGTAGGGTGGAACCGGGCCACATGGACTGCACATAGCAAGTGCTTACAGCCAGAGGAGATGGGGCCCTATAAGTGGCGTCAGAACAGAGCAAAATCCAGGGGACTGGATGATAACCCCCCCCCCCTTTGTAGACTCAACCTCCTTATGGCTGCTTGTCATCTTCTAGAGAGAATCCCTAATGGAACCCCTCATAGACCACAACGTAGAAGCTATTATAGAGCCCTTCATTGAACACGATAGAGAAGTCATAGAGCCCTTCATAGAACCCACCGTAGAGCCCTTCATAGAAGCCATCATAGAGCCGATCATAGAGCCCTTCATAAAAGCCATCATAGAGCCGATCATAGAGCCCTTCATAGAAGCCATCACAGAGTCGATTATAGAACCTGACCTAGAAGCCACCATAGAGACCTTCATAGAAGCCATCATAGAGCCCATTGTAGAACCCATCATAGAAGCCATCATAGAGCCCATTGTATTACCCATCATAGAAGCCATCATAGAGCCCATTGTAGAACCCATCATAGAAGCCATCATAGAGCCCATTGTAGAACCCATCATAGAAGCCATCATAGAGCCCATTGTAGAACCCGTCATAGAAGCCATCATAGAGCCCATTGTAGAACCTGTCATAGAAGCCATCATAGAGCCCATTGTAGAACCCATCATAGAAGCCATCATAGAGCCCATTGTAGAACCCATCATAGAAGCCATCATAGAGCCCATTGTAGAACCTGTCATAGAAGCCATCATAGAGCCCATTGTAGAACCCATCATAGAAGCCATCATAGAGCCCATTGTAGAACCTGTCATAGAAGCCATCATAGAGCCCATTGTAGAACCTGTCATAGAAGCCATCATAGAGCCCATTGTAGAACCCATCATAGAAGCCATCATAGAGCCCATTGTAGAACCCATCATAGAAGCCATCATAGAGCCCATTGTAGAACCCATCATAGAAGCCATCATAGAGCCCATTGTAGAACCCATCATAGAAGCCATCATAGAGCCCATTGTAGAACCCATCATAGAAGCCATCATAGAGCCCATTGTAGAACCCATCATAGAAGCCATCATAGAGCCCATTGTAGAACCCATCATAGAGCCCATCGTAGAACCTGTCATAGAAGCCATCATAGAGCCCATCGTAGAACCTGTCATAGAAGCCATCATAGAGCCCATTGTAGAACCCGTCATAGAAGCCATCATAGAGCCCATTGTAGAACCCATCATAGAAGCCATCATAGAGCCCATCGTAGAACCTGTCATAGAAGCCATCATAAAGCCCTTCATAGGCTGCAAACACGCTCGTGTCCACCAAGGACCCCATTGTAGCCCCCAGCCTCCTCTATAACTGGAATACTATTGCTTTCAGTGATCGATGGTCCTGAAAAGCACATAGGGGGTTCTCTATCCTGATCTTGTTGATCATTTAGGATCCACCTTTCTCTCCCACCATCAGTGCGGTTGGTATATCTGACCCTCTATTGTGGCAGTATACATGGCTGAACCTATCAATTTCGACAGGGGAAGCCCCCTCTATTCCCTATGGGGTTCTTTCAGCTCTACCCGTTAGCAGGCGTTTGTTGGGAGGAGGTTCGGACAATTGGATCTCATCATGTCCAGTCCTTGTGTTCTCTGTAAGATAAGTCACAGCCAGAGGAGTCTTGATGATTGAGGAGTCTGGCAGCATGTTACCCCATCTTCCCCTTCAGGACATGTGCACACTAGGCTGAATTAGGCATGCATGTGTATGGGAGGGGGCACCAGCTCTTGGTTGGTCTATGAGTGAAGTTTCTGCCCCACAGAGCTTACGATCTAAGCTGATATTATAGGGCAGTTCAGCATCATGACATTGCCGGTAAATGCTATTAGCATGGTGGCCTCTGTGGGAGTCTCAGGTGGCCTCACCACCGTTACAGGAGAGCACTATGAGGAGGTTTGTTTTTTGCATGTTGTGATTCACGATAACTCTATTTTACCAGGAGGGCGTCGCTCTTGAGCTGTAGCCTTATGTGGCTTTTATTCCCCATAGACTGAGTGTGTGGTACTGCCCCAGGTGATGTGAGACTGCTATCCCAGTATGATGGGAGTTGTAGTTTTATGCTGCAGGTTGGGAGCAGTCTTGTCGTGTTTTTGTGCCCTTTCATTTTCCTGATTGTACGTGACTTTCCCTGGCAGTGAAGGTCACCTTACCCCGCGTCTCCGCCCCTCTGATAAAAGCCTCGATCAGGGCTATGGATGCTTACACTACATACACAAACCTGTCTGACAAGGGCAGCACACATATAGCATTCACACTGGAATGTTTGCAAACCTGGTTAACCCTGCGAGGGACTGGTGCGTACCCCGCAGCTGTGTGCATTGTCCCCATCCCCGCAGACACCCCGCTCCCTCCCCATCCCTCCCCTCAGGACAATACAGTGTGAATACTCTGACCACCCACAATTCCAGCTGACCCTCCGGCAAATCGTGCAGGCAGCAGCTTTAACCCTTTTATCCCACCACAGAGAGAACAGTTATAGCAGTCACACATGGACACTGGGCCCTTCCCCTTAAAGGGGAAGTTCACCAAAAACTTTCAAATCAGCTGGTCCCAGCAAGTACCAGAGATTTGTAATTTATTTCTATTTAAAAATCTCCATTATTCCTATACTAATCAGCTGCTGTATGTCCTACAGGAAGTGGTGTATTCCCTCCAGTGTGAGTGCAGTGCTCTCTGCTACCACCTCTGTCCATGTCAGGAACTGTCCAGAGCAGCAGCAAATCCTCATAGAAAACCTCTGCTGCTCTGGAGAGCTCCTGAACTGGACAGAGGTGGCAGCAGAGAGCACTGTGTCAGACTGCAGAGAATACACCTTCCGCACGGACAAATTTATAGCCCATTGCTTTGTAATGGGCTATTCACATGTTCAGTGTTTTTGCGGATCTCCAATCCGGTCCGTTTAAAACTAGGACATGTCATAACTCTGAACTGAAGCATTCACGGATGTGATGTAATCATTGTAATTTAAAATGCTTTAAACAGATCAGTGAAATACACGGATGCAAAACTGCCGCATTTACACGTTCCATAGGCGTGGAATGCATGTAACATGCAGAACACGGAACGTGGGGATGCGGCCATACAGTTACAAGTCCTGGCCCATCGGTGGCTCTGAGGATCATCGTAGATCATCATGTCGCTTTCAGATCGGATCTCTAGACCCACAGTCCTGCCAGGACCTGCAGCCATAATACAGATGCATGCATCTATATACTGTTATACTCTTGTGTATGTCACCTAATACTCTAGATTTTGTAGCAGAAACGAAGCCTGGCTATGGTCCAGGTCAGGTTTTTCCAAGTGTGAGCTCCCCTCACTATATCTGTATGTCCTAATAATGCATAGGGGGGTAGGCGAATGTAGATATCACCTTTGCAGCCAGCCTATAGCTCTGTTCACACTGCCATCCAGATGTGATGGGAAAGAGAAGCAACGCTCTTCCTATATAAGTGATGGACTCCATTACAAGTCAGAAGGGACCATAGGGGGCACACTTGTTGTCTATTGCCCTTGCACATGGCTGTGGATGGCATCAGACCCATTCTAGTCTGAGTGCACATGACTGTGGATTCTGTGGTCCGTGCCTTTGCCCAGATCCCGGATCACAAAAAATAGGACCTGCCATTATACGGTCTGGATTACAGACTGGGCTTATAGACATTAGGCCTCCTTCTTGTGTATGGGGCCCGTGGGTGGCACTGTGGTCTGTCCGTGCCCGCTGGACCACAAAACCACTACGCAGGAGGCCTAACCAAAGCCATGATGGAGGTGTGAACAGAGCCTTATTGTATAACCAGCAGTTCCAGGGTACGGATATGGGAACCCGCTGCGCCAAATAGGATTGATCCATATACCGAGACTATAGGCGCTGTTTTTGTATACAGACCCTATATCCCAACAGAGATTGCCCTGGTGGATTGTGGGATTGACGATTTAATCACACAGAGTGTTTACAAGAAGCGGTGACCTGGATTCGAGATGCTTGCACGTCCCTAAAGGAGAGGACACATGAGGAGATGGATGACATAGTAAATGCCGTATGTGTTGTGTTTTGCCTGGGGCCAAGCACTTGAGCGTTGTATAGGCGGAGTGTAAATCCCTGCTGTCTCTGGAGACGCCGCGCTCCCTGCCTGATCGGCAAGGCCGCTCCATGTGGCTCTCATTTCCAGCAGATCCTGGAATTCTGGAGCGTGCGCCGGAGACTTGGCTGACATCCTGGCTTTAGATGGTGCTATGGGGTGTTTATGATGGAATTACGGCCGCTGTTTCCTTTAATTTGAGAAAATAATTCCGTCTCCGGACAAGATTCATCATCTCTCGCAGTGAGGGATGTGGAGGTGAAGTCACAGAGAGTCCCGTCTCCCTAATCCTCACACTTCATCCATGTAGGGGGGTCGGAGGAATGAGACCGCCAATCTGAGCCATCTGCCAGGAAAGGGAAGATACCGCCAGAAGTTCCATTAATAACGGGATTTATGGATTGGGCTGTAGGGCCGGTGGTCCTGATGGGAGTTGTAGTGTTGAATTATCTGGAGAGCCACAGATTGGAGAACACTGCATTAAGGGTTGTAGAGACTGTTAGAGGCAGATTGGGGGGTTAGTGGAGGACTGGGGACTGTATGTAACAGCTGCAGCCACTCCGGGGCGCGTGGTGCTGCCTGAGGGGGCCATGTTACAGTGACTTCCATTATAAAAAAAAAAAAACTGATCTGTACACAGAAAAGTAGTCAACCTCATTTTTGTCCGTTAAAAAAAAACTGATCTGTTTTGATCAATTTTTTTTTTGTAATGGAAATCAATGGGGAAAAAAAATCGATACGGATCCACACAATTGCATCTGTTTTTCCATCCGTTTTTTGAAAAAGCGGATGAAAAGAACGGATTGCAAAAACGTGATATGAACCCAACCTAAGGACCCTATTGCACGGGACGATTATCGTTTGGATAATCGTTAATATTTGGTTGAATAGCCGTTAATGATTAAACTTCGAACGAGAAATCGTTGATCGCGTAATGAGACCTGGACCTATTTTTACCGTTGCTTGTTCGTACATCGCTCGCAAGTCGTTTGGTGTGTCGGCAGTTTAGCTACGCAACAACGTTCCCTCAAAGTATATTTTTTTCAAATTTATATGTTGAGCATTGGGATACACTGCATATGAAAAACGTACCGCCACTCGTGTTTTTTGTAATTCCAAATTGATAAAAAAAATAAATTAATAAAGAAAGCTTAGAAAAATGTAACATAATAGCATTTATTGCGTGTGAACATTTATAATAATCGTAGATTGTGTACGAATATAAAAGGAACAATACGCCCCCTGGAGGCAGAGAGAATGGGGGGAAAAAAATGACTCGCCCCACCTACTTGAACGATAATCGGTTGTTCGTCGTTCCGTGGAATCACTCTGATGCGAACGATCAACGAGGTCAGGACGACCACCAAGGAAAGAATTAAAGACCATCATTATTGGAGTGTGGGAATGATTTGAAGAAGCTCGCTAAAGCTAAAGTCGTTTGAGATGATTTATCGTTAACAATATCCGGACGATAATTGTCCCGTGGAATAGGGCCCTCATTCTCTTATCCTCCATCCTCCCTGCGGGATATGACTGGTCGCTCCCCCCAATAAGGACTGATGTTCTGAGAAGGATGGAGACAAGCTTCACGTCTGCAGTGAGAGTGAGAAATCTGACGGGTCCATAGTGACAGTCAGCGGCTTCTCATGGTGGCAGTGAGACCATGTGTCTTGTGGAGTCAGAGCGGCTGGGCTTTACCCACTGACCTCCCTCTCCTCTCCCCCTCTTACAGCCGAGGCTTATAGCAAATTGCTGCCAATTACAGGCCCTGTCCTCCCTTCTGCCGCCACACCTGTCTGCTTCCCAGTCACAATTTGGCTACAATATGTTCCAGAGGAAGCCTGGCCACCAAACTGGCCAAATGCTGCTCCATGACTTGGTGTCACCCAGCTGTGAATGAGCTGTAATGGAGCATTTGCTGTAATTTGGAATGATGGGTAGAATGTTGTATGGCTGCAAGGAGTTCATTACCCCCCACTTCAAAGGGAGCCATCTTCTAATCCACAGGGTGAGAAGTCAGCGGAGATCCCAGATCTGTCCATCACCTGGAAGACCCATACTAGTGGGGTGCTGACCAATGACACAGGATAGGGACACTTGGGGGACAGGATAGGGACACTTGGGGGACAGGATAGTGACACTTGGGGGACAGGATAGGGACACGCTGACACTTGGACAGGATAGTGACACTTGGGGGACAGGATAGTGACACTTGGGGGACAGGATAGTGACACTTGGGGGACAGGATAGTGACATGCTGACACTTGAGGGACAGGATAGGGACACTTGAGGGACAGGATAGGGACACTTGAGGGACAGGATAGGGACACTTGAGGGACAGGATAGGGACACTTGAGGGACAGGATAGGGACACTTGAGGGACAGGATAGGGACACTTGAGGGACAGGATAGGGACACTTGAGGGACAGGATAGGGACACTTGAGGGACAGGATAGGGACACTCTCTGGGTACAGGATAGGGACACTTGGGGGACAGGATAGGGACACTTGGGGGACAGGATAGTGACACGACACTTGGGGTACAGGATAGTGAGACGCTGACACCCCAGTCTCATAACACTGCCACTCCTAATGCACTGTACCCCGTTACTTGCATTTACACTTGCTATAAGTTTGGGAGAAGCTGCAGTCCTATGCCTGGTATCTTCTTATGATCCCTGACAGGCAGTACTGTAATCTCATGAGAGCCCCCCATGGAGAGAGACCCCCTCATCCTGCAGAGCAGTGGTAGGTTTGGGGGAGGGGGTGTCAGGACAGGCTGCACTTCACACCTATCCCCTGGGAACTTCTCTCCTCTTCCAAGTCCCTTTTGTTATTTGGTAACTGAAGTCTCTGAAATGGGCTACTGTATTTCTGCCAGAGCCCCCCTTCCTCCTTCCTTTCTTCTCCATTAACTCCTTCACAGCTGTCCCTTGTGATGTACAGACCCCCTGCCTAATAATACAGACAGATCTGATGTATTAGGCCCAGACTAATAGAATCCCTGTGAGGGGAGGCCAGAAAGAGACCTGATCAGTGTGTCTGTATCTAGGATGGAACCGATGGAGAACTACAACTCCCAGCAGGCATACCGAGTGACACCAGTGAAGCATTTATTTTGGATGCTCCTCATACAGAATTGGGCTGTGACTTTCCCCTTGATCCAGCGCACCCCTAGTCATCGCCCCTGGCAGCAGATCCAGCAGCCCTCCCCATTGTCTCTGGTGCCCTTGGAGTTGTATATGAGGCCGGCACCTGGTGTACATTCCTGTGTGCGGCTCACACCCTCTCCGGCCACTCAGCTCCCCTCGTCCTACCTCCACCACCGCCGCTGCTGCTGCTGGGGGAACCGGTTTTTCTTAGTGAGTCCTTTGTTCCCTACTGAGCTGGATTTGTGACTGTAGGGCGACCAATGATTTCCTCTTCTCACACTTTCTATATCCGACCGAGGCATAAATACATCACCATTGAGGCTGTACCTGTGACCGTGAACTAGAGAGCAGAGGGCAACACATATGTGTGTGACATCAGACAGGATGCACACCGCCAACAACCTTACACTAGAGAAATAAGAAGGAAAATATAATAAAAAAATACATATACAATGTGACAGTGGGAAAAAATCCATTAGGTAATATATTGTTGTATCTGTTCCTAGAAAAGGTGAGGGATGGCCATGACAGCTCCTATATAGGCCACGTCCTGTTATACAGACTCCTCAAATCTGCCAAGTATACAATGTTTCTATAGAACTCTGTAGCAGTGTCAGCCTTACTGAGTTATGTTTTGTATTATACTCCAGAGCTGCACTCATTATTCTGCTTATGGGGGTCACTGTGTACATACATTACATTACTGATCCTGAGTTACATCCTTTATTATACTCTAGAGCTGCACTCACTATTCTGCTGGTGGGGTATATACATTACATTACTGATCCTGAATTACATCCTGTATTATCCTTCAGAGCTGCGCTCCCTTTCTTCCCTCATACGGTGTGGCCGCACCCCGGGGAGCAGAACCTTATAATTTATACAATGACCGTTTTCCTTCTGTATAAAGTGAAGTTATTACGGAAGTCACTGAATGATGTAATAAAGATCAAATGTTACTGTATTATATATGGATACAAATAATATACAATTATACATAATAGCTGCCAACTATCAGGGTGGTGATCAGCCAGTGTATCCGGGCTCATCACGTATGCTATTGTGTGCAGAGTTGGTGTATCTAAGCTCTGTGATACTGCCTGCTGAGCTGGTATAAATTGACAACGTGTGATACTTTGTGCTGATCCTGTCTCCCCTATTGTTGTGGTAATATGTGCTAATCGTGTGTGATACGGTACACTGGAGCTGGTGTATCTAAGCCTCTGGTGTGTGATGTGTTTACCTAGCTCCAGGTGAAGTGGTGGTCAGTGAGTATCAGTCTGGGTTTCTGGCAGCACTGTCAGTGTAATGTTTGCTGTGTTCTTCTTCTCAGGCGTGTAACTGTAACAAGTACCTGCGCATTTCCCAGGACAGGATGATGCAGCTGATGGACCTGCGTGACGGCCTGGAGGAGACTGCAGGAACGCCAGGTGAGGGGACGGGAGCACCGACCACCCAGCGTCATGATCATTACACGCTGCCTAAACATTGCAGCAGGGTCATTGGAAAGGGTGGGAATACTTTTTCACCATGATTATTGCACATCATCCAGCATTGTTTATAGTTCACAGGTGGGCACATCTGAAGGGACACTGCACGTTCCCCCTATATTTGCGGGTGTTGGGCGGTGTTCTGGGTACTCTAGTAGATGCAGATGCAGTTGTGCAATGAATGGAGTGCTCACACCGCACCACACTCCATTCATTCTCTATAAGGCTACCCACAGTTTCCTACAATCTGCAGCCCCATAGATATGAATGGCGTGTAGGCTGAAGTGGCTGCACAGACTGAATATTGCATCTCCTCACTCAGTTCCTCAGACGAATCCCCATTGATCGCTCCATATATCTGGGAGAAGCGCACAGTTCTGCTCTTTGATATAACTGCATGAGACAGGCTTTATTATATGTCTATGGGGTCCATCTCCTGTTCGATCAAGCAGCAGGATGGGGAGTGAAGCACACAACTGCTCGCTTCTTCCACCTATCTCTGCTTTTAGGTCTGTGTGACCTGTTAAAATGTTTAAGTGTCTCTACATACTTGTGTAGACTGATCCTATATGGACTGTCAGGGCCCTCATACACAGCAGAGATGAATGATTTTGGAGACCAGAAACATTGGGCATGTTAAAGGTGTTCTCCAGCATTAGAAAAACATGGCCACTTTCTTCCAGAGACAGCACAGCTCTTCTCTCCAGTTTGGGTGTTAATTTTGCAAGTTAATTCCATTGAAGTAAATGGAGCCTAATTGTATACCACACCTGACCTGGAGACAAGAGCGGTGCTGTCTCTGGAAGAAAATGGTCATGTTTTTCTAAGGCTGGATGTTCCCTTTAAATTTCAATGTCTTTTTGTTTTGTCTACAAATCATCCAATACCAGAGTGACAGCGGGTTTCTCTCCTGGATCAGGAGGGAAAGCTGTCAGTGCAGTGGCCTCAGTGTTACCCCAAAACTAAAAGTTAAGGTTATGGGATAGCTGGCTTATCAGTGGGAATCTAACTGTTGAAATTCCCACTGAAATTGACTGTTTTGAGAAGTCCCATAGACAGTGAATGGAGCTGTGGGATATATGTGGTTGTTGCTGCTTCATTCACTCAGGAGACACATGACCTCTGTTCTTGTGATCAGTATGGAACCTACCAGTCAGCTAGTTATCCCTTATCTATTGGATATTAATACTGGGATAACTTTCATCTGCTTCCTCTTCTAAGGTAGTGGAAGAACTATAGGATCTGACTACACAGGGTTTGTTTGTAGTCTGTAACTATAGATACACACAGAAGTTATTTTTTCAATCTGTTTTTTTTTTTTTTCCATCCGTTTTATGCAAAAAAAAAAAAAAAAAACAGATGAAAAAACAGGTGCATTGGTGTACATCCTCTTTGATCCGTTCTTCAACTGACTTCTATAATAAAAAGACGGATCAAAAATATTTTTTTTAGCGTACACAAAAATGTGGTTGACCACATATTTGATACGTTAAAAAAAATGTGTTTTTTTTTTTTTTGTTTTTTTTTTATAATGGAAATTAAGGGTAAAAGGATCAAAGAGGATGCACACAAATGCACCCATTTTTTCATTCGTTTGGGGGTTTTTTCATAAAATGAATGAAAAAAGAAAAACCGATTTGAAAAAATGCAGTGTGCACCCAGCCTAAAAGAGACTCCAGGTGACAACATCGCAGACCAGGAGCAGATTAGAGGCTAGCAATAGTGTAATAATCTTATCAATGACAAGTCCAATATGTTTAGTTTTCTCTCCATTGAGTAGTGGGGGTCTGTGGGTGAGACTCCCCTGCCCCTCGGTGTTGCAGACATCTCCTTACTAGGCAGGCTTGCAGTGTGAGGTGTCCTGGCAGGACATGAAAGGGTGCTGGGAGATTACACCTGTCCCCAGGTTCTTTTCCTGGCTCTGCTCTGTTTATTCAGTCTGCAAATAAGTGTGAGAAAGCTGGGCGTTTGCCTCCAGTGAAGGTGTGTCCTCCATCTCTCCGTTTCCCATCACCCCCCTCCTCCTCTTCCTCCTCCTGCGCCTCTCTCTTATTACCCTGTCTTTTCTCACCAGCCAAGGTGAAAACAGGCAATTTCCTTAAGGAATCACCAGTGTTCAGCATGAAAGGCGGATAGATAAGGCTGCAATAAAGCTCATGGTTTGACCTTTGCTCCATCCTTTTGCTTTGTGTACTGTGGAGTCTGATAAAAATAAAGTGGGCAGTATACGGGTGGGAGAGGGGCCAGTGTGGAGTTATGCTGAGGGGGACCACATTCCTGTATAGCGCACCTGTCTGACACTTACATGGGGTTAGAGGAAGCAGGGGTGTCAAACTCAAGCCCGCCAGCTGTTACACAACTACAATTCCCATCATGCCTGGACAGCCAAAGCTTCAGCTACCCTGGCATGATGGGAATTGTAGTTTTGTAAGAGCTGGCGGACCTGAGTTTGACACCTGTGCCGTGATACATCTAGAGTAAAAAAGGGAAAACTCTGCTATTTATCCTCGATTAAAAATCTTCCATTGTTTCTGTACACAGCTGCAATGGTGAACTATGTGTCTCCATGGTTACAGACTACAAACAAGCATTGGATGTAGTCTGATCCTGCAGTCATGTGAATCACTTCACTCTCCTCCTCCTTTGTCTGTATGATACGGGACACAGAGACTGGAGCTTTACACGTTAGCTTAAGTAAAATAACTCATTTACAGCTCATATGCAGAAATGTGTGTCTGTGGTTACAGACTACAAACAAAGCTGTAGTCAGACCCTGCAAACATTTCCAACTGCAGTTTCTATGCCCCTGATCATAAAGACAGTAGAAGGAAAGGAAGACCGAGGAGAGCTATAGCTCTTCAGGATCAGACTACACACAGAGCTTGGTTGTAGTCTGTTACCATGGAGACACATGGGACTTGTAAACGACAGACAGTAAGAGATTCGTCTTCCATTATTTCACATTGTAGCTGATGTGTAAATCGCCAGCAGTCTCATGTCTCATTGTTCCTTCTGTAATAAGCGCAGACAGCGGTATCTAGTAGCCACTCACTTAAAATGGAGTCAGCTATCAATCATTCAGCGGATTGCTGTCTCCTCTCCGTTTTATTTACTGGCAAGGACTTCCTAACACAACCGCCCTGTCCAGCCTGATTTGGTGTATTAGTTAAATATGAGTGGAGAATCTCTTTAATTTTCATTAAAGAGGGTTGTTCACGAAAAAATTTTATACTTTCAAATCAACTGGTGGCAGAAAGTGCCTGAGATTTTTAATTTACTTCTATTAAAAAATCTTCAGTCTCCCAGTACTTATTAGCTGCTGTATGCCCTGCAGGAAGAGGTGTATTCTCTCCAGTCTGACCCAGTGCTCTCTGCTGCCACCTCTGTCTATGTCAGGAACTGTCCAGAGCAGCAGCAAGTTCCCATAGAAAACCTCTCCTGCTCTGGACAGTTCCTGACATGGACAGAGGTGGCAGCAGAGAGCACTGTGTAAGACTGGAAAGAATACACCACTTCCTGCAGGACATACAGCTGCTGATAAGTACTGGGAGACTGGAGATTTTTAAATAAAAGTAAATTACAAATCTCTGGCACATGCTGGGAAAAAAAAATTGGTGAGCAACCCCTTTAATGCTACTGTATGTAGATACAGGCATATAGGGAAGGTCCAGTCATGCATACATGACAGCAGGGTCCATCTGGCCCATAACGTCCACACACGCAGTGACCTAGAGCCTGGGCCTGGTTCTCAGGGAGCCGTAAAGCTTGGTTAATGTCACACCAGACGTTATCTATATTGCTGGATGGAGGGAGGAAGCAGCGCAGCGATTCACATACTTTGATAAGGTCTTTTTTTTAGGTCATTTGTAGAAAACAAGAGAGTAATTCACAGCTAAAAAGGCAAATAATCCGCTGTAATTGTCATTGTGACCACCTGCCCTGGAGACCTACCTGGCTTGTGGTCATGGGTGGGTGGTGAGGGGCTCGGACACATCAGGGGCAGATTTCTATTATGGAATCACATATCTAGCAGTTCCCTAATGTTGTTATCCCTAAAGCATTGAAAGCATGTCGGCCACCTTACATAGTGCCTCGATGTTACAGTGTGGATTTCACTTCTATAACCAGAGTCATTGAAGTCATGTGACCTACCAGTGATCCCATAGCAACTTAAAGGAACAGAATTCCCTAGATAAAGGTCCTGCTAGATGGAGCTGAACCCAAGACCCAGTCCAGCAAATCCACTGTAGGACATGTAGGATACCTCCCCCCCCCCTCCCCAATGCGGCTCCTTCAGGGTCACTTGACCAGAGGTATTCCTTTCCTCCCCCTATGACATCCTCAATATGTTCTAAACTGCAGAAACATACAAAGCATTGAAAAGAAATTCTTCTGCTGGGACTGGGGTGAGGGGCAGCAGTCTGAAGTCCTCATTGAGCTTCCACTTTGATGTAACTTTTTCCCTGGAGTCTCCTTTGAAGTCAAGTGATAAAAGAGTGAAGGGAGAGATCAGCATGTCCTAAACCATCCCTCACCCAAGAGCACATAACACCAATCACTCCTCAGTAATATCCCACCAATCACTCTCCCATCATATCCCACCAATGATATCCCACCAATCACTCTCCCATCATATCCCACCAATCACTCTCCCATCATATCCCACCAATCACTCCCCCGTCATATCCCACCAATCACTCCCCCGTCATATCCCACCAATCACTCTCCCATCATATCCCACCAATCATATCCCACCAATCACTCTCCCATCATATCCCACCAATCACTCTCCCATCATATCCCACCAATCACTCTCCCATCATATCCCACCAATCATATCCCACCAATCACTCTCCCATCATATCCCACCAATCACGCCCCTGTCATATCCCACCAATCACTCCCCCATCATATCCCACCAATCACTCTCCCATCATATCCCACCAATCACTCCTCCATTATATCCCACCAATCACTCCTCCATTATATCCCACCAATCACTCCTCCATTATATCCCACCAATCATATCCCACCAATCACTCCTTAGTCATATCCCACCAATCACTCTCCCATCATATCCCACCAATCACTCTCCCATCATATCCCACCAATCATATCCCACCAATCACTCCCCCGTCATATCCCACCAATCACTCTCCCATCATATCCCACCAATCATATCCCACCAATCACTCCCCCGTCATATCCCACCAATCACTCTCCCATCATATCCCACCAATCACGCCCCTGTCATATCCCACCAATCACTCCCCCGACATATCCCACCAATCACTCTCCCATCATATCCCACCAATCACTCTCCCATCATATCCCACTAATCACTCTCCCATCATATCCCACCAATCACTCTCCCATCATATCCCACCAATCATATCCCACTAATCACTCTCCCATCATATCCCACCAATCATATCCCACCAATCACTCTCCCATCATATCCCACCAATCACTCTCCCATCATATCCCACCAATCACTCTCCCATCATATCCCACCAATCATATCCCACCAATCACTCTCCCATCATATCCCACCAATCATGCCCCTGTCATATCCCACCAATCACTCCCCCATCATATCCCACCAATCACTCTCCCATCATATCACACCAATCACTCCTTAGTCATATTCCACCAATCACTTCCCCATCATATCCCACCAATCACTCCTTAGTCATATTCCACCAATCACGCCTCCATTATATCCCACCAATCACTCCTCCATTATATCCCACCAATCATATCCCACCAATCACTCCTTAGTCATATTCCACCAATCACTCTCCCATCATATCCCACCAATCACTCTCCCATCATATCCCACCAATCACTCCTCCATTATATCCCACCAATCACTTCCCCATCATATCCCACCAATCACTCTCCCATCATATCCCACCAATCACTCTCCCATCATATCCCACCAATCACTCCTTAGTCATATTCCACCAATCACGCCTCCATTATATCCCACCAATCACTCCTCCATTATATCCCACCAATCATATCCCACCAATCACTCCTTAGTCATATTCCACCAATCACTCTCCCATCATATCCCACCAATCACTCTCCCATCATATCCCACCAATCACTCCTCCATTATATCCCACCAATCACTTCCCCATCATATCCCACCAATCACTCTCCCATCATATCCCACCAATCACTCCTTAGTCATATTCCACCAATCACTTCCCCATCATATCCCACCAATCACTCCTTAGTCATATTCCACCAATCACTCTCCCATCATATCCCACCAATCACTCCTCCATTATATCCCACCAATCACTCCTCCATTATATCCCACCAATCACTCCCCGATCATATCCCACCAATCACTCCTCCATTATATCCCACCAATCACTCCCCGATCATATCCCACCAATCACTCCTTAGTCATATTCCACCAATCACTTCCCCATCATATCCCACCAATCACTCTCCCATCATATCCCACCAATCACTCTCCCATCATATCCCACCAATCACTCCTTAGTCATATTCCACCAATCACTTCCCCATCATATCCCACCAATCACTCCTTAGTCATATTCCACCAATCACTCTCCCATCATATCCCACCAATCACTCCTCCATTATATCCCACCAATCACTCCCCGATCATATCCCACCAATCACTCCTCCATTATATCCCACCAATCACTCCCCCATCATATCCCACCAATCACTCCTTAGTCATATTCCACCAATCACTTCCCCATCATATCCCACCAATCACTCTTCCATCATGTCCCATCAATGACTCCTCCATTATATCCCACCAATCACTCCTCAGTCATATCCCACCAATCGTTCGCCTGTCATGAATGGAGGAGAACACACCGGAATGTTGGTCCCATGCTGTGCATGTGTGTCGGGGGCATCATAGGATGTGTACGGAGCTGTAAGGAGGTTAGGTGGTCAGAAGTGTGTCTGATATATGGTGTGGGGCCTGCTATAGAGCAGACTATACCATGCAGGCAGCTCTGCACACCATCCATGCGTTGGACCATCTGGATTTACGATTGTGCACCAACCACATGTAATGACTACACCCAGCATGTGTGTTATACAACAACGTCCTGGCAATGCCGAGATACTACACAGCCTTTAGATTACCACAGCGTTAAGGTCTTCAACTTGTTGCTTTCCAGCTGCTGCAAAACTACATCTACCAACATGTCCTGACAGCCTGCCAATATCAGGGCATGCTGGGAGTTGTAGTTTTGCAATAGCTGGAAAGCCAAAAGTTGGAGAGCACTGCTGTAGGAGGGAAGGATCGATGACCCCAGTCTCATGAATGGCACCTGGCAGTTGTCTTCACTTTTGCCTTGTTGCTATAACTTCCCAAAATAGACAGATAGTTGACCCCATACCCCTTCCATGTCTGGAAATCCACTTTCCCCCATGTGACCTGTTCTTCATCCTGGGTGCTGAGGAAATCCATGAAGTTCTCTGCATTTATTACAATGTATCTTTTATTGTAACAACCCCCCCCTAAGAAACCAGGGGCCCCCTCCTGCTATGCTGCTATCTTGTCCTGGTGACGTCTCTTCCATGCTCATTGAGCTACGTCTTTTTACTGAGATGCCTTGGAGGAGATGGGGGGGGGGGGGGGGGGGGGTTTGAGAGAGGAAGAAAAGACGAAATACCAGGCATTCCTTGAAGTGTGCAAAAGGTCGGGACACAATGGGCAGCTGAACAATGCCTCATATTTTCTGTTCTTGGCTCATTTCCCAAAGTTTTTCTTACTAATGGGAAAGTGAAGGAGGGGAGGACGAGCGGCGCGGGAACTTATGTTACAGTAAAGGTGATAACTTAAGAGGCTCCAAATACTTAGTCTCCTGTCAGACATGTAGAACGTGGCATCACTTTCTGCCCATCCTCCTCTGGTGTCTATGGATAGTGGCTCCTCCCCTGGTGTCTATGGATGGTGGCTCCTCCCCTGGTGTCTATGGATGGTGGTTCCTCCTCCTCTGGTGTCTACGGATAGTGGCTTGTCCTCCTCTGGTGTCTATGGATAGTGGCTTGTCCTCCTCTGGTGTCTATGGATGGTGGCCCATCCTCCTCTGGTGTTTATGGACGGTGGCTCCTCCTCTGGTGTCTATGGACCGGGGCTCCTCCTCCTCTGGTGTCTATGGACCGTGGCTCCTCCTCCTCTGGTGTCTGGATGGTGGCCTGTCCTCCTCTAGTGTCTATGGATGGTGACTTGTCCTCCTCTGGTGTCTATGCATGGTAGCCTGTCCTCCTCTGGTGTCTATGGATAGTGGCTTATCCTCCTCTGGTGTCTATGGATAGTGGCTCGCCCTCCTCTGGTGTCTGTGGATGATGGCCCGTCCTCCTCTCGTGTCTATGGACACTGGCTCCTCCTCCTCTGGTGTCTATGGATGGTGGCTCCTCCTCCTTCTCTGGTGTCTATGGATGGTGGCTGCTCCTCCTCTTCCTCTGGTGTCTATGGATGGTGGCCCATCCTCCTCTGGTGTTTATGGACGGTGGCTCCTCCTCTGTTGTCTATGGACCGTGGCTTCTCCTCCTCTGGTGTCTTGATGGTGGCCTGTCCTCCTCTAGTGTCTATGGATGGTGACTTGTCCTCCTCTGGTGTCTATGGATAGTGGCTCGCCCTCTTCTGGTGTCTGTGGATGATGGCCCGTCCTCCTCTGGTGTCTATGGACGGTGGCTCCTCCTCCTCTGGTGTCTATGAATGGTGGCTCCTCCTCCTTCTCTGGTGTCTATGGATGGTGGCTGCTCCTCCTCCTCCTCTGGTGTCTATGGATAGTGGCCTGACCTTTTCTGGTGTCTATGAATGGTGGCCTGACCTCCTCTGGTGTCTATGAATGGTGGTCTGACCTCCTCTGGTGTCTATGGATAGTGGCCTGACCTCCTCTGGTGTCTATGAATGGTGGCCTGACCTCCTCTGGTGTCTATAGATAGTGGCCCGACCTCCTCTGAAGTGTCTATGGATAGTGGCCCGTCCTTCTCTGGTGTCTATGGATAGTGGTTTATCCTCCTCTGGTGTCTATGGATAGTGGCTTGTCCTCCTCTGGTGTCTATGGATGGTGGCCCGAACCCCTCTGGTGTCTATGGATGGTGGCCCGTCCTCCTCTGGTGTCTATGGATAGTGACTTATCCTCCTCTGGTGTCTATGCATAGTGGCTCTGGTGTCTATGGATGTTGGGCCTAATACGCCCATTAGGCCCCAATCACACATGACAGATTCCAGATAGATGATGGTTTATATCCTATACACATAAATAGGATCTGTACAACTTTATTCACATACAGTGGAAAGTTTTTGCTTTACTTTCCATGGAGTGACAGGGGCTCATCCTCACGCTGGGATCTTCAGATTCCTGCCGCAGCTTTCATTCCTACATGTGAACATACCCTTAGGTTTGTACAGGTTTGTCACCTTGGCCTGACAGCAAGCAGAGATCTTGTCAGTCTGTAGGATGAAGAGTCATGGATCCCGTTAGACAATACAAGGACGCCTCTATATCCAGCAGTGTTTGTGCAGCGTCGCTGGTGTTCTGCCCCTTGCACTTTTCTTCCATCTGATCCAGATGTTGTGCGGCGAGTCCTCCCCGTAGAGTTTAGCGCGTGTCTCTAACTGCGCACTGTGCCGGACATCTAACTAGTCCCATGTGTAGAATCATTTAGATGTGTTTGCCATGAGCAGCAGAATAGAGCCCAGCTGTGGAGAACAGTGACTTCCCCCCCCCCCCCCCCCGACCTGTGGCTCCTCCCCGGCATGATGGGAGTTGTAGTCTTCTAACAGACGAAGAGGCAGTAGTTGGGAAACACTATCCCAGATCAATTTTCCCTGCGTCTCTCTATCTCTTACAAAACTACAACTCCCAGCATGTCCTGACTGGGCAGATTGGATTCAAACCAAGTAAAGAAGTGTTTCTTGGGAGTTGTAGTTTTGCAATGGCTAGAGAGCCATAGGTTGGGTTACGGAATGTGTAACTGGGCCTGTCGGGGCATGCTGGGAGTTGTAGTTTTGCAACAGCAGAGTCACAGTTTGAAGAACATAGCTGCACTGTTTATGTAAGTCTGTCAGGGCATGCTGGGAGTTGTAGTTTTGCAATGGCTGAGGGCAGGGCTGTATTAACAGCTGCTGCTGCCCTAGGCACTAAACCTGGAGACGCCCCATCTACATGCACCTATCGGAGATACCAGACCTGACCAATACCACCATACCCCCCAGCCCCCTGGAAAAGACACCAGATTTACTTGCAAGTCTGAACGGGAGAAGGGAAACTAAAAAAATTAAAAAAAATAGTTTTTTCTGTCCCCCTGCTCCCTGGTGCTGCCCCCCTGCAAGGTGCTGCCCTAGGCACCGGACCACGGTTGCCTAGTGGTAAATACGGCCCTGGCTGGGGATCCACATGTGCTGGTCAGGACTTGCAGAAAGCTGGGTGTCAGTCCATGTAAGAGTGATCATGGCTTCCATACTGGTTGTCTAGCAATGAATAGAATTTATAAGGGGGGCTGACTTTGTATTTTTGGGGGGGTTTCCTGACTTTTACCCAGTGTCACCATCTTTGTGTCATTATCCCCCACAGATCCCCCACACGCCAACAAGCCGGAGGGGTTACACCATAGCAGAAATGTGCAATGGATGGAAGAAATGGGCATCTCCGCAGAATCTCTGCTCCTGGCCAGCGGTGCCCGACTCCAGCTGGACGCTGTGCCCGCAGGACTCGTAGGCAAAGTGCCGCTCTTCTTCTGCTGCAGTCATTGTGGCAAGGTCTTCTGGGAAGGGTCGCACTTCGGACGGGTGCTCTCACAGTTCAAGGACGTTCTGCAAGACCATGGGGATAGTATTTACCAGTCTGATGCCAACCATGGGCTCTGAAAGAGGGCAGCCGAGAGGACTAGGACCGCGTGGCATCAGCTCCACCCTGATAAGCAGGGCCTAACTGGTATAAGAGTCCACAGCTGTCAGATGATTGGGGTGGTAGTTGTGGGAGGTGGGGGGCTCTTCCTATGTAAGGTGGAGGCAGCAGGGAGGGGTAGGAGACATTTAATAAAGGAAAAGACAAAGGAGCTGCCCTCTCCCTGCCGCATTGATGGAGGGCGGCAGCTCCCTCATCAACAATCAGATCCGTCTTCTATTGACTTGAAAGCTGATATGTAGAATCTGATTAGTCGCCGTGAGCAGTAAGGCCGTTCTATCCGCCCTGGTTTCTCTAAATATCGGCCATCTTGCTTTATTTTATCTTTTATTTCCTGTTTTTAATCATCTGTTTTAGCGTTTTGCGACCTCGCACCGATGTCAATTCTGATTTTGTATATAAATAAAATAGGAGAAAAAAAATGTATTGTACTCTTTGAAGATGGAAGAGGATCCTGGTAAGATGGAGATTGTATGGTGGATGCAGCTTATCCATAGCGTATGAATGGTGTATTCCTTGTGATTAGAGGATTGGGGGACTCCTTGGCTGTAAATCTGGCGCTGGCCATATGCATTAGCTTACAGTCAGCGGGTATGGCCAACTGGTGCCAGAGATTTGTAATTTACAGTGGTACCTTGGTTTAAGAGTAACTTGGACTGAGAGTGTTTTGCAAGAAGAGCTTTCAGTTCTTCAAAATTGTGACTTGGTGTAAGAGCTCCCTGTCCTGGGTGGGAGGGGGAGTGGGGGAGGGGCATGGTCTGCATAGTGGGGTCTACAGCACTGTACTCTGACCCAGAAAGTCTCCCTTACCTTCCAAATCATAGCAGATCCACTCCAGGCTGGGGCTCACATCAGGGGACAGGACTGTGGAGATAATCTCTTCATAGCTGTAACTGCTCTCTCCCCGGACATAGAGTGCTGCGATACTGTGCTCACATCCTGCTCATTCCTTCATGCTCCCTGCAGTCTCTGTCCGCCCTTGTGTTTCCCATCCTCTCCATTTCTGCTTTAATGTGCCTGCACTCACGCTGAGCCATTCACACTGCTGTATAGAGAAGTTTCTGTCACTGTCCTCCTGCACAGCTCAGTGATTCTCACTTCCCCCCCCCCCCCCCCCCCCCCCACACACACACACACACACCCCTTGCCCATTGCACTCATGTGACCACACAGACCTCTGGCAGCAGCTCTGCTTCTCTATTCTAGCCTGTTGTACTACGCTACTGCATTATGGGGATCTGCAGTTCCATCCTGTATCTACAAACTGCTGCTGTGTTATCAGGGTTATGCAGTTATTATACATTATACACCACATGCTGCTATACTGTACAGTAACTTATATATCACATATCCAGCTGCTGTGTTATCAGGTTTATACAGTTACTATACATTATACACCACATGCTGATTGCTATACTGTACAGTAACTTATATATCACATATCCAGCTGCTGTGTTATCAGGGTTATACAGTTACTATACATTATACACCTCATGCTGCTATACTGTACAGTAACTTATATATCACCTATCCAGCTGCTGTTATCAGGGTTATACAGTTACTATACATTATACACCACATGCTGCTATACTGTACAGTAACTTATATATCACATATCCAGCTGCAGTGTTATCAGGGTTATACAGTTACTATACATATACCACATGCTGCTATACTGTACAGTAACTTATATATCACATATCCAGCTGTGTTATCAGGGTTATACAGTTACTATACATTATATACCACATGCTGCTATACTGTACAGTAACTTATATATCACATATCCAGCTGCTGTGTTATCAGGGTTATACAGTTACTATACATTATACACCACATGCTGCTATACTGTACAGTAACTTATATATCACATATCCAGCTGCTGTGTTATCAGGTTTATACAGTTACTATACATTATACACCACATGCTGATTGCTATACTGTACAGTAACTTATATATCACATATCCAGCTGCTGTGTTATCAGGGTTATACAGTTACTATACATTATACACCTCATGCTGCTATACTGTACAGTAACTTATATATCACCTATCCAGCTGCTTTTATCAGGGTTATACAGTTACTATACATTATACACCACATGCTGATTGCTATACTGTACAGTAACTTATATATCACATATCCAGCTGCTGTGTTATCAGGGTTATACAGTTACTATACATTATACACCACATGCTGCTATACTGTACAGTAACTTATATATCACATATCCAGCTGCAGTGTTATCAGGGTTATACAGTTACTATACATATACCACATGCTGCTATACTGTACAGTAACTTATATATCACATATCCAGCTGTGTTATCAGGGTTATACAGTTACTATACATTATATACCACATGCTGCTATACTGTACAGTAACTTATATATCACATATCCAGCTGCTGTGTTATCAGGGTTATACAGTTACTATACATTATATACCACATGCTGCTATACTGTACAGTAACTTATATATCACATATCCAGCTGCTGTGTTATCAGGGTTATACAGTTACTATACATTATATACCACATGCTGCTATACTGTACAGTAACTTATATATCACATATCCAGCTGTGTTATCAGGGTTATACAGTTACTATACATTATATACCACATGCTGCTATACTGTACAGTAACTTATATATCACATATCCAGCTGCTGTGTTATCAGGGTTATACAGTTACTATACATTATATACCACATGCTGATTGCTATACTGTACAGTAACTTATATATCACATATCCAGCTGCTGTGTTATCAGGGTTATACAGTTACTATACATTATACTCCACATGATTGCTATACTGTACAGTAACTTATAATATCACAGATTCAGCTCTTTCTCACTGTCTGTTTCCTCTCTTTTACATGTTTATTCAGAATACAAAATAATTATTTTTGGGGTGTGTAACCAATTGTCTGCATATCAGTGATTTCTTATGGGAAAATTTGCTTTAGGGTGCCTTCACACCTACCGTATCGCAGCAGAAAATCCGCTGCGGATCCGCAGCGGATTTTCTGCTGCGATGCGGTAGGTGTGAAGGCACCCTGTGTTTAATAGTGGATTTGGATTACAAGCGCCGCCCCGTAACGAATTATGCTCGTAATCCAAGGCACCACTGTATTTCTATTAAAAAATGTCAAGTCTTTCACTACTTATCAGCTGCTGTATGTCCTGCAGGAAGTGATGTATTCTCTCCATTCTGACGCAGTGCTCTCTGCTGCCACCTCTGTCCATGTCAGGAACTGTCCAGAGCAGGAGAGGTTTTCTATAGGGATTTACTGCTGCTCTGGACAGTTCCTGACATAGACAAAGGCGGCAGCAGAGAGCACTGTGTCAGAGTGGAGAGAATACACCACTTCCTGCAGGACATACAGCAGATGAGAAGTATATTGCGATTTGAGATTTTTCAATAAGGGTAAATTACAAATCTATATAACTTTTGGACAGCAGTTAAAAGATTGTTGTTGAAAGATTTTTTTTTTTTTTTTTTTGCTGAACTACCCCTTTACTGTATGTGGGGTACCTTGACTCTCTGATGACTGATGATGTCGGGGAACAGAAGGGTTAGGCATGTTGGATCTGCTATTGTTCTCAGGCAGGTAAGTCGGCCGTGGCTATTGGAGTATATGCACACTTGCGCATATCTGTATGTGGTGGGGTGGCCTCCCTGTATGGGTTGCATGTTCTTTGGATTTGTCAACACTGGACCCATCTATTCTTTCAACTTTAATATTCAATATGGCGTTCCCTTAACCTGCGGGTCTTGAGCTGCTGCAAAACTACAACTATCCTGTCAAGGCATGATGGGAATTGTAGTTCTGCAACAGCTCAAGAACCACCGGTTGGGGATTATTATCTTATATATTACATGGGATAATATATATGCAGATCAGACTGTAAGGGTACTATTACACTGAACTATAATTGGCCCGATTCGGCCGATTATCGCTCCGTGTAATAAATACAACGATCAGCCGATGACATTTATCATCGGCTGATCGTTGATATAGGTTAGAACCTATGTTTGTCGGGCGCCGACCGCGTACCACTACGTGTAATAGCGGTGCGCGGCTGGGAACTGACGATATACATTACCTATCCACGCTCCAGGGCTGCTCCTGCGGTCCGTTTCTCACTGGGTCCCGCGCGCTCTAGCTTCAGAGCGGCCTGTCAGCTGACAGGCAGCTCAGCTAATCACAGCTACCTAATGTAGGTCTGTATGGATGTGCACCAGTTAGGCGGTAGGTGTGACCGGTGTAGATGTGCACCAGGCTGTAGGTGTGATCGGTGTGGATGTGCGCCAGGCAGTAGGTGTGACTGGTGTGGATGTGCACCAGGCTGTAGGTGTGACCGGTGTAGATGTACACCAGGCTGTAGGTGTGACCGGTGTAGATGTGCACCAGGCGGTAGGTGTGACCGGTGTAGATGTGCACCAGGCGGTAGGTGTGACCGGTGTAGATGTGCACCAGGCGGTAGGTGTGACCGGTGTAGATGGGCGGTAGGTGTGACCGGTGTAGATGGGCGGTAGGTGTGACCGGTGTAGATGTGCACCAGGCGGTAGGTGTGACCGGTGTAGATGTGCACCAGGCGGTAGGTGTGACCGGTGTAGATGTGCACCAGGCGGTAGGTGTGACCGGTGTAGATGTGCACCAGGCGGTAGGTGTGACCGGTGTGGATGTGCACCAGGCCGTAGGTGTGACCGGTGTGGATGTGCACCAGGCCGTAGGTGTGACCGGTGTGGATGTGCACCAGGCCGTAGGTGTGACCGGTGTGGATGTGCACCAGGCCGTAGGTGTGACCGGTGTGGATGTGCACCAGGCCGTAGGTGTGACCGGTGTGGATGTGCACCAGGCCGTAGGTGTGACCGGTGTGGATGTGCACCAGGCCGTAGGTGTGACCGGTGTGGATGTGCACCAGGCCGTAGGTGTGACCGGTGTAGATGTGCACCAGGCCGTAGGTGTGACCGGTGTAGATGGGCGGTAGGTGTGACCGGTGTAGATGGGCGGTAGGTGTGACCGGTGTAGATGTGCACCACGCTGTAGGTGTGACCTGTGTAGATGTGCACAGAGCACCTTTGCCTATAGTCATTGAGTCTGCATGTAAATCCTCCGCTTACATCCCTACACATCAGGTGCATCTGCATTCTTTCCAGCCACTTGTCCCAGAAGCTTGCACTCACCCCGGAGGAGGGGCCGCTGGCTGTTCCTCTCTGCCTGCTTGTTATTTCCTAGCAGCCCTGGTCTCCTCCTCTTTCTCTCGGTGCCTTTTGTACCAGACTCTGCTGGGAAGAAATCCTGTCCCTGTTCCCACGCTCCAACACATTTTAATGAATCAACTACAAGCCCCACCCACTCTGTTTCATCCACCTATACCTTAGGCAGATGATTGGCTGGACCTAGCCCCGCCTCCCTCGCTGCCTAAACTTTTTTCCCTCTGTGGTTGTGAGAGCCCCAGGGAAGCTGATCAGTTTACTGAGTCAGGTGTCATTAACCCCATGCCTGCCAGGGGAGCTCCGCTAGGTGCTCGGGACTTGTTTCACTTTCGTAAAGATGGGGATTTATGAATTATTGCGTTATCTATGGATCTATAGGTGACTGTATAGGCAGGTAGCTATCTGTATCTGGTTCATGGATCTATAGGTGACTGTATAGGCAGGTAGCTATCTGTATCTGGTTCATGGATCTATAGGTGACTGTATAGGCAGGTAGCTATCTGTATCTGGCTCATGGATCTATAGGTGACTGTATAGGCAGGTAGCTATCTGTATCTGGTTCATGGATCTATAGGTGACTGTATAGGCAGGTAGCTATCTGTATCTGGTTCATGGATCTATAGGTGACTGTATAGGCAGGTAGCTATCTGTATCTGGTTCATGGATCTATAGGTGACTGTATAGGCAGGTAGCTATCTGTATCTGGTTCATGGATCTATAGGTGACTGTATAGGCAGGTAGCTATCTGTATCTGGTTCACGGCTTCTGGATCTTTCCTGTAATTGCTAAGTGTAACATACAGCTGGTTGCATCTGCAGTAAGGTTGCATCATATAGGGTTTTCTCAGGGAAGGGGGGAGATTGCAGAAATGTTGTCATAATTCCAGATACAATTTGTGCAATCGATAGCCTTTCTCTTGTAGGCAAACAGGATGAGCCCGGGGGGTGAGGCGTCTGCTGGCGGATCATTGTAAGGATCCATCCATGGAGGAAACAAGGATCACAACTGAAGTCACCGCATACAGTTAACATGCGGTCAGGAGCGATCAGCGACATTGCACGGCTATGTGGGTGTGCTTTCACCCCCAAATACGGAAATCTGACTTGTTTCACCAACGATAAACCGCACCATCTTGTCCAGCACCCGATTATCACATCAAAGGAGAACTCAGGCTAAATTTATTTTCTTTCAGATCAACTGATTTCAGAAAGTTATACAGATTTGTAATTTACTTCTATTTAAAAATCTCCAGTCTTCCAGTACTTATCAGCTACTGTATGTCCTGCAGGAAGTGGTATATTATTTGCAGTCTGAAACAGTGCTCTCTGCTGCCACCTCTGTCCATGTCAGGAACCGTCCAGAACAGCAGCAAATCCTCTCCTGTGTGATACTAGTGTGATTCTGTAATAATATCTTCCCACATTAGCAGTAAGCAGTATTAGTGGAAGCATTTAGGGTCCACACAGGCTCGGCCATTAAGTGAAGACCACCTAGCATCACTGTCTGACCTCATAAATGTCTACTGGATGAGAAAGAACCCTATAATCCTGTAGAAAGTCCCAAAAGCTGCTATACCTGCAGAGAGCTGGTGATGCCATACTAATGTCTATGGGTGCAGGATGTGCTGAAGGCTCCAAGAGGAGGAAAGAGGGGCAGATAATTCTATCCATATAGTGTATGTCCTTACAGTATAGTGGGAAGAGCAGCTCATCCCCAATATATAAGTATAGCTTCCCTAGAAGTAATCCTCATCTGGTATCGATATAAAGACTGTGCCTGCCAGGAGCTTCATGGCTGAGCAGCTGTATGCCGGCCTTACATCACCCAGCATCAGTATAGTGGGAAGAGAAGATCAGCCCATTCCCAATATATAAGTATAGCTTCCCTATAAGTAAACCTTCTCGCCCTCATAAAACTTCTTCATTAGATAGATTTCAGACCGGAGCCTTAAGATCCATAAAACTAGGTGGAAGTGTCATCTATATTAACCGGTGTGACGCAGCGCCTGTCACTTATCACTGATACAGTATAATTTATGCATCTCACAGGGCAGCGAGATTGGAATAATATATACAATACGGTGTCAATCGGGATGACTCCTGCGGTCGGGAATTCCAGCCACACCTGCTTAGTCACCGCTCATACATCACGTGGCATGGTTTTGGTGATGGGATAATTTGAGATCTTTTAGCTGTAGTGGTTCCCATAGTTAGAATGTCCGTGCCCCCTGGTCTGTTTGGCAGGGAATCGGTGTATTACACCTATATAAAATTTACTATCTATGCAGCAATAGTTATGCAACCCCATGGGAACCTCTGCCGACCGAGTTCCTTATTATAGCTACATAGCAGATAGTGACAGGCAGCAAAGCTTATTTATCAGTCTGTCCCCATGGCAGGGATTACAGGGTATTTCATGATTCTTGGGACGGCCATTGCTGGATGCTGATGGTCCATTAGGTCCCCCATATAGTTTTGGGCCCCCAGCACAGCAGCAGTGTATCATGGCCCACCTGCTGCTGATTGGTTCTGCAGGAATATCGGCCCATGGGGACAGGATCAGTCCTCTACACATTAGATGGCGGTCCTGACATGTCCTGTACAGTCTCATCCAGAGACGTCTATAGGAGGAAGATGTGAGGACTGTGATGGCCGGAGAAACTCACTGGAGCCAATCCATGACTATATGAGCCCTGTGCATGGTGCATTGTCCTGCTGACTGTCTCCTTCTGCCATAGGGGAAACAGCCACCATAGAAGGTGGAACTTGGTCCCTACAATGCTTAGATAATCCCTACTGTCCAAACATCCATCCACAGGTATCAGAGGAGCAAGGGTGCACCAAGAAAACCACCACCACCATTACATCTCCTCCACCATCTAGAACGGTTCACACCTCACACCTTGTTCATGGACGCAATGGATGCACCCAGTCATGTTGTGCCCTTCACTGAGATGAGTGATAGAAAGTGCAGACATCCCCAGTGTCCTTTACATTCTATGTATATATCGCTGCTGAGGGCAGTGTGTGTGGCCCTTTAAGAGATCCCTGCACTCCTCAATTAACTTCTATAAATACTAAGTAAATGAAGGTGATGATTGAGTAAGAATACATTATAGAGGAGCCCTCTCCGCTCCCTATCATTACCTATCAGCCGCATATTATCTAATGCCTGACACTCATGGCCGCCGTCTCCTTTCCAGCCCACTACCCCCATACAGGCAGCGTCACCCTGTATATTATACAGTGCTCAGCCAGGACATAGAGGATTAACGTCCCCGGGAGAGAACAGACTATTTCTTTACTGCAATTCCAGGTTTCTGAAAAGATTATACTCGAGTGGTATGTTTACTGGGGACTAGGGGTAGGATCACACTGAGGAGTAGGGGTATGTTTACTGGGGACTAGGGGCCTATTCACACTGAGGACTAGGGGTATGTGCACACTGAGGACTAGGGGTAGGATCACACTGAGGAGTAGGCGTAGGATCACACTGAGGAGTAGGGGTATGTTTACTGGGGACTAGGGGCCTATTCACACTGAGGACTAGGGGTATGTGCACACTGAGGAGTAGGCGTAGGATCACACTGAGGAGTAGGGGTATGTTTACTGGGGACTAGGGGCCTATTCACACTGAGGACTAGGGGTATGTGCACACTGAGGAGTAGGCGTAGGATCACACTGAGGAGTAGGGGTATGTTTACTGGGGACTAGGGGCCTATTCACACTGAGGACTAGGGGTATGTGCACACTGAGGAGTAGGGGTAGGATCACACTGAGGAGTAGGGGTATGTGCACACTGAGGAGTAGGGGTAGGATCACACTGAGGACTAGGGGTATGTGCACACTGAGGACTAGGGGTAGGATCACACTGAGGAGTAGGGGTATGTGCACACTGAGGAGTAGGGGTATGTGCACACTGAGGAGTAGGGGTATGTGCACACTGAGGAGTAGGGGTATGTGCACACTGAGGACTAGGGGTAGGATCACACTGAGGACTAGGGGTATGTGCACACTGAGGACTAGGGGTATGTGCACACTGAGGAGTAGGGGTATGTGCACACTGAGGAATAGGGGTAGGATCACACTGGGGAGTAGGGGTAGGATCACACTGAGGAGTAGGGGTATGTGCACACTGAGGACTAGGGGTATGTGCACACTGAGGAATAGGGGTAGGATCACACTGGGGAGTAGGGGTAGGATCACACTGGGGAGTAGGGGTAGGATCACACTGAGGAGTAGGGGTATGTGCACACTGAGGACTAGGGGTATGTGCACACTGAGGAGTAGGGGTATGTGCACACTGAGGAGTAGGGGTATGTGCACACTGAGGACTAAGGGTATGTGCACACTGAGGAGTAGGGGTAGGATCACACTGAGGAGTAGGGGTAGGATCACACTGAGGAGTAGGGGTAGGATCACACTGAGGAGTAGGGGTAGGATCACACTGAGGACTAGGGGTATGTGCACACTGAGGAGTAGGGGTAGGATCATACTGAGGAGTAGGGGTAGGTGCACACTGAGGAGTAGGGGTAGGATCACACTGAGGAGTAGGGGTATGTGCACACTGAGGACTAGGGGTAGGATCACACTGAGGAGTAGGGGTATGTGCACACTGAGGAGTAGGGGTATGTGCACACTGAGGAGTAGGGGTATGTGCACACTGAGGACTAGGGGTATGTGCACACTGAGGAGTAGGGGTATGTGCACACTGAGGAGTAGGGGTAGGATCACACTGAGGAGTAGGGGTATGTGCACACTGAGGACTAAGGGTATGTGCACACTGAGGAGTAGGGGTAGGATCACACTGAGGAGTAGGGGTAGGATCACACTGAGGAGTAGGGGTAGGATCACACTGAGGAGTAGGGGTATGTGCACACTGAGGACTAAGGGTATGTACACACTGAGGAGTAGGGGTAGGATCACACTGAGGAGTAGGGGTAGGATCACACTGAGGAGTAGGGGTAGGATCACACTGAGGAGTAGGGGTAGGATCACACTGAGGACTAGGGGTATGTGCACACTGAGGAGTAGGGGTAGGATCACACTGAGGAGTAGGGGTATGTGCACACTGAGGAGTAGGGGTAGGATCACACTGAGGAGTAGGGGTATGTGCACACTGAGGACTAGGGGTATGTGCACACTGAGGAGTAGGGGTAGGATCACACTGAGGAGTAGGGGTATGTGCACACTGAGGACTAGGGGTATGTGCACACTGAGGAGTAGGGGTAGGATCACACTGAGGAGTAGGGGTATGTGCACACTGAGGACTAGGGGTATGTGCACACTGAGGAGTAGGGGTATGATCACACTGAGGAGTAGGGGTATGTGCACACTGAGGACTAGGGGTATGTGCACACTGAGGAGTAGGGGTAGGATCACACTGAGGAGTAGGGGTATGTGCACACTGAGGACTAGGGGTATGTGGACACTGAGGACTAGGGGTATGTGCACACTGAGGATTAGGGGTATGTGCACACTGAGGACTAGGGGTATGTGGACACTGAGGACTAGGGGTATGTGCACACTGAGGACTAGGGGTATGTGCACACTGAGGACTAGGGGTATGTGCACACTGAGGACTAGGGGTATGTGCACACTGAGGACTAGGGGTATGTGCACACTGAGGACTAGGGGTAGGATCACACTGAGGAATAGGTGAGGAATTGAATTGAAGAGGAAAGTTTTCTGCTTGAAATCTCCTCCTCTTTAGCTCTGGAGGAATAGGCGCGGAATGCGAGCAGAAAGTGAAAGTTCAAAGCCCCAATGACTTCTATGGGAGTTCTCTAGAGCAGGGGTACTCAACAATTTTTAGTGAAGTTCCACTTACTGGGGTCTGTTGTCAGGTTAAGGTCCGTGCTGAACTTTTCATAAACGTTGTTGAACTATTTACATACAGCCCTTATATAGCCCCCCTGTGCGCTCCCCCAATGGTATATAGTCCCCCTGTGCACTCCCCCAGTAGTATATAGCCGCTGTGTGCGCTCCCCCAGTAGTATATCGCCCCCGTGCGCTTACCTAGTAGTATATCAACCCCTGTGCGCTTCCCTAGCAGTATATCAACCCCTGTGCGCTTCCCCAGTAGTATATGGCCCCCCTGTGCGCTTCCCCAGTAGTATATGGCCCCCCTGTGCGCTTCCCCAGTAGTATATTGCCCCCTGTGCCCTCCCACAGTAGTATATAGCCTCCCTGTGCGCTCCCCCAGTAGTATATAGACCCCTGTGTGCTCCCATAGTAGTATATAGCCCCCCTGTGCGCTCTCCCAGTAGTATGTACACCCCCGCTATGTGCTCCCCAGTAGTATATAGCCCCCCTGTGCTCCCTCTCCCATATAGCATATAACATAAAAAAAAACGTACACTTTTATAGTCACTTGGGTCCGGGCGTCTCCTCTTCTCTTCCCCTTTTGTGGCCACACTACCATTATCCTGGCGTAGGCGATCCAGTGACGTCTCTCGAGCACCAGAGGCAGAGAGCATGTTCATTATCTGGGTGGAAAGTGGATCCGCGGCTGAACATTTCATGTGGAAACTCCATGTAAACAGCGGAGATCCCATTGAACATGATGGGACATTGCTCTGTACATATTTTTAGAGCAGAATTTCAAGCGGAATATGCGTAAAACGTATGTGCGGATTCCGCTTGGAATTCCTCACCTGTTCCTTAATGTAAACATACCCTAATGCCATGGTTGTACAGGCCTGTATATAGCTCTGAATTATAGGACGTATATTGTTAGAGCTGACCACTCCAGAATGATGCCCACCGGGGTCTTTTATATAGTTGTATAGATGCATATGGCCATACTTGTATTGTTTGGTATTACCTGCTAATTTGTAACGTGTGTATCACATGACTCCTTTGGGATTGTCTTATAAGTCACATGTTAGACTGAAGAGTCAGGTACTATGATTATAGGGGTACTCCAGCAAAAAGAACAAAAAATCTTTCAAATCACGTGGTGCCAACAGGTTGTATAGATTTGTAATTTACTTCTAGTAAAAAAAAATCTCCAGTTTTCCAGTACTTACAAGCTGCTGTATGTCCTGCAGGAAGTGGTGTATACTTACCAGTCTGACACAGTGCTCTCTGCTGCCACCTCTGTCCATGTCAGGAACTGTCCAGAGCAGCAGCAAATCCCCATAGAAAACCTCTCCTGCTCTGGACAGTTCCTGACATGGACAGAGGTGGCAGCAGAGAGCACTGTGTCAGTTGGAGAGAATACACCACTTCTTGCAGGACATACAGCAGCTGATGAGCACAGAGAGAGTAAATTACATATCTCTGGCAATACCTGGCACCAGTTTATTTTAAAGATTTTTTTTTTGCTGAAGCACCCCTTTAAGGCTTGAGTGCTGAAATGCCTCAGATAACTGTGTGACGGCATATGCTGTTCCCTGGAAGAATAAAGCTCTTTTTCAGATCTTCACAAGTACTTGGTCCCCTGTGTGTGATCCCCCGAGTCTCCCATGTGTCACACCCAGCCGTGCCCACTTCTGGATGAGCTGCTCCGGCCCTGGTTGGCGCCAGTGTCATTGATCTGGCCTCCCGCCATGAAGGATAGGATTGTTTCCTGCAGCGATGTCAGGGTGTGTGAGGCAGCAGTGACAGTAATATGAAGCTGCTCCTCCATGTGCAGGTATAGCAGCTTCACTGCAGCTAAGAGGAGCCCCCCCCACAGTATTACCCTCCTTCACTACACATTACAGCGGGCACAATGCAGCCAGGCAGGGAAGGTTCTCCTGGCATCACCAGACCCGTCCACCATACACCATAGAGGGGTGTGATCCATCACAGAACACGTCTCCTCCGCCCCAGAGTCCAGTGGTGGCGGCTTTACACCCCTCCATCTGATGCTGGGCATTGTGCTGGGTGATGTAAGGCTGGCATACAGCTGCTCAGCCCATGAAGTTTTGTGCTGATACCAGATGAGGTTTGGTCTCTGCAGTTATGGGGTCAGCAGAGCGGTGGGGACTATTATACATCTTTTTTTTTTGTGGGTAAACGCATGGACCATTGAAGCTTTGGCCCATAGAGTAGAATAGGTCCTGTACTGTCTGCGATTGTCAGTACTATACAGACTGTTGTGCAATGGGGTACACCGGCGAAAATCTTTTCTTTCAAGTCAACTTGGTCAGAAAGTGATATAGATTTGCTAGATTTACTTCTATTTAAAAAATCTTCAATCTTCCAGTACTTATCAGCTGCTGTATGTCCTGCAGGAAAAGGTGTATTCTTTTTAGTCTGGCACGGTGCTCTCTGCTGCCACCTCTGTCCGTGTCAGGAGTATAAGTGCAGGTAATTATAGCAGCAGTGTGTATAGCTGAGTGTAAGTGCAGGTAATTATAGTAGCAGTGTGTATAGCTGAGTGTGAGTGCAGGCACATTATAGCAGCAGTGTTTATAGCTGAGTGTAAGTGCAGGCACATTATAGTAGCAGTGTGTATAGCTGAGTGTAAGTGCAGGCCCATTATAGCAGGAATGGAGAGGATGGGAAACACAAGGGCTGACAGAGACTGAAGGAATGAGCAGGGCAGATGTGGGCACATACATGCAGCACTCTCTGTTCGGGGAGGGAGGGGTTACAGCTATGAAGAGATTATCCCCACAGTCCTGTCCCCTGATGTAAGCCCCAGCCTGAAGTGGATCTGCTATGATTTGGAAGGTGAGGGAGACTTCCTGGGTCAGAGTACAGGGCTGTAGACCCCGCTATGCAGACCATGCCCCTCCCCCACTCCCCCACCACCCAGTACAGGGAGCTCTTACACCAAGTTCCAATTTAGAAAAACTGTGAGCTCTTCTTGCAAAACGCTCTCAATCCAAGTTACTCTTAAACCAAGGTACCACTGTATATAACTTTCTGATTCCAGTTGATTTCAAAGAAAACATTTTTGGTGAGTAACCCGTGTAATCCTGCTATAAAGAGCACGCTCACCTAAACCATGAGTATATGACTATAGCGGATGTCTGTTACATGGCGTGATGTCTAGTGGCGGTCAGGTAGACGTGCCAGGTATAGCTGTCACACAGTGTGCAGCCGCTGGCACCATGGCAGCTCCTGGGAGGGGAGCAGCTAAACATTTTAACAACGATTTGTGTGTTAAACTTTTCGGTCTGGGCTCTGACACCCACATGACATATGTTGTCTCCACCAGCTGGCGGCACTCAGCTGACATTTGGCGAGTTCTCTATACTATCAGGCAGGAACCCATATGGTGCTGGGAGCCTGATGGCGGAGGAACCTGTGGGGGCATCTATATCGCTGCTGCCAGAAGCAACCACATCCCGTCAGGTGGAGGGGCTTTACTGTGCAGGATTTGATCATTTATGCTGCATTTTGCCTGTTTTATATATAAAAGCAGCACGGTGGCTCAGTGGTTAGCACAGTAGCCTTGCAGTGCTGGGGTCCTGGGTTCAAATCCCACCAAGGGCAACATCTGCAAAGAGTTTGTATGTTCTCTCCGTGTTTGCGTGGGTTTCCTCCCACACCCAAAACATACAATTTAGATTGTGAGCCCTAATGGGGACAGGAAGCAATAATTGGCAAAAACTATGTAAAGTGCTGCGGAATCTGTGTGCGCTATACAAATAAAAGCATTATTATTATTATTATGACCCTCACTACCTGAGGAGTATACAGGAGTATGATCACCCCCACTGGGAGACAACATGACAAGGGTAACAAGACTGCACCGCTCACATATACTTTATATGTACACAGGACTGCCCCAAAATGCCCCCCCCCCCCCATTTTGGGCATTTTAGGTCTGGTCCTGTGGCATGGGGGTTGCAGGGCCATTTCATGGCCCCCTTCCCTGCCCATGCACGCCTGCGGGGGTGGTGGTCACTGACCGGCACAGTGTTGACTTAGTGTAGGGACCCATGTGTATCAGATACCTGCACGATGGTACATGGGGCAGTATGGCTTGATGAATTCATACACAAAATTCTGATGTTTTTTATGCAGCCGAGAGGCACTAATGTCAGCCATAGGTGTGAGGTGCAGCGCTCTTTTCTCTCCTGTATTGCATTATAGTAGTTATATTCCTGTATATAGGAGCAGTATTATAGTAGTTATATTCCTGTATATAGGAGCAGTATTATAGTAGTTATATTCCTGTATATAGGGGGCAGTATTATAGTAGTTATATTCTTGTGTATATGGGGCAGTATTATAGTAGTTATATTCTTGTATATAGGGGCAGTATTATAGTAGTTATATTCTTGTATATAGGGGGCAGTATTATAGTAGTTATATTCTTGTATATAGGAGCAGTATTATAGCAGTTATATTCTTTTATATAGGAGCAGTATTATAGCAGTTATATTCTTGTATATAGGAGCAGTATTATAGCAGTTATATTCTTGTATATAGGAGCAGTATTATAGTAGTTATATTCCTGTATATAGGAGCAGTATTATAGTAGTATATTCCTGTACATAGGGGGCAGTATTATAGTAGTTATATCCCTGTATATAGGAGCAGTATTATAGTAGTTATATTCTTGTATATAGGAGCAGTATTATAGTAGTTATATCCCTGTATATAGGAGCAGTATTATAGTAGTTATATTCCTGTATATAGGAGCAGTATTATAGTAGTTATATTCCTGTATATAGGAGCAGTATTATAGTAGTTATATTCCTGTATATAGGAGAAGTATTATAGTAGTTATATTCCTGTATATAGGAGGCAGTATTATAGTAGTTATATTCTTGTATATAGGGGGCAGTATTATAGTAGTTATATTCCTGTATATAGGGGTCAGTATTATAGTAGTTATATTCCTGTATATAGGAGCAGTATTATAGAAGCTATATTCCTGTATATAGGGGGCAGTATTATAGTAGTTATATTCCTGTATATAGGGGGCAGTATTATAGAAGCTATATTCATGTAACTGGGGGGGGGGGGGGGGGCATTAGCGGAAATACAATATTTTACTTGTGGCTGCCCCAGCATATACCCCTGGTGATAATAGCAGTTCTCAGCCCGTGGTTATAAGCCCCTGGTAGCTGACTACAGGTGGTCCGGCTCTGCTCCCTATGTATGGGGGATATAGAGGATTGCAGTCAGTGGTTTTGAGCCCTTCCTGGAATCCAGCAGTCAGTAACACAAGCTGTGACCTGCCCAGTATGTTGTCTGCTCCCAGTTTGCAGAGATTAACCCTTTCGGGCCTGGATGCACACACAGGGTAGCAGGGTGTTAAATTCTTCCCCATTGCCTAAAGCAGAAAATTGAAAATTCGCTGCCAAAGGGAGACAGGCGACGCTTGTTCTTAGTTTTATTGCATTAATCGTACATTTTTTATTGTGCTGTCCCAGCGGAGCTGATTTATTTGATTGTTTTGCTTGTGAGAGGAATGTTACCATTTCTTACTGATTTTGGATGTATGGATTTCCCAATGTTGAGCTGTCATCCCTATTAGCACAGCACTGCCACTTTTAGCCCTGTGTTGTGTGGTTGGGGATACACAGCAATCCTATTGTATAGGGAGGTTTTGTAACTTTGTAATATTCTTCCCCATTCTGTATCTCTGATAGCTATGAGTGAATTTAATCATCCCTGTGTATATCCAGGAGCTGATACTCTGCAGGAATCCACAGTGTATAGGTGGCAGCAAAGCGGATGGGATCTGCACATGAATTGTCATGTCAGTGTATGCCAAGGTTGTGCTCACACAATGCAGTTTTATTACAGTACTGTATTATATAAGATACTGCATTATTTTAACAGTAACTCCAACGTGTGTGAACACAGCCTAAGAAAACCCTGCAGTATTGGTGCTGATTTATTCCCATTGACTTCAATGGTAAAGTCAATATCTGCAATAAATCCACATCTGAGCGCTCTTCTCCTGGGTGCTGTAGAAAGTCTAAGGAGCACATGCCTATTTTGTTAACAGAAAGTGACAGAGATTTGTAATTTACTGTTATTTAAAAAAAAATCTAAATTTTCTAGTACTTATCAGCTGCTGTATGTCCTGCAGGAAGTGGTGTATTCTCTCCAGTCTGACACAGTGCTCTCTGCTGCCACCTCTGTCCATGTCAGGAACTGTACAGAGCAGCAGCAAATCCCCATAGAAAGTCTTTCCTGCTCTCCAGACTGGAAAGGATACAACTTCCTCCAGGACATACAGCAGCTGATAAGTACTAGAAGACTTGAGATTTTTTAATAGAATTAAATTACAAATTTCTGGAACCAGTTGATTTGAAAGAATACCTGCTGATATGTCCCTATAGTGCACGGGGCACTGAGGATGATGGTAAGTTTCTTACCTTCATCCTCTGCACTGTTTCCACGATATTACAAGTTTAATCCCTATGCAAATATTTTGCTTTGATGCTATCTCCCTCAGTGCACTGGGGGGCCGTAGTCGAAAAAGACATATTTGCATAGGAATTGAACCCCTTATATTGTGGAAATGGTGCTGAGGATGAATGCAAGGGACAATAGGGACATAGTACTTAGTCTCGTACTTCTAAGCTGATAATAGTTTCCCTATAAAGGAGTCCTGCAGGAAGTGGTGTATTCCCTCCAGCCTTACACAGTGCTCTCTGCTGCCACCTCATGTCAGGGACTGTCCAGAGCAGGAGGGGTTTTCTATGGGGATTTGCTGCTGCTCTGGACAGTTCCTGACATGGACAGAGGTGGCAGCAGAGAGCACTGTGTCAGACTGGAGAGAATACACCACTTCCTGCAGCACATACAGCAGCGGATAAGTACTGAAAAACTGGAGAATTTTTTATAGAAGTAAATTACAATTCTCATGCACTTGCTGGGACTATTTGTTTTAAAGGAAAATATTTTGGTGAACAACCCCTTTAATCTGATTCCTAAATCAGCTCCACATATCGGATTCCATTTTGATTTTCTGAATGAAACCCTCCACCTGATCACACCCCGGCCTTGTCCACCATAGAGTAACATACACACGGCTCCTGTACAATACCCCCATCTCACTGTCCTGTTTATGTAACATACCAAGGTGCAGATGTTATCGCTCCGAGATCCTGACAACTATCTGTGATAGATCAGTGTGGGGATCAGCGGATGCACTGACCTCACAATATATACCAGCTATAGCACGGATGGGGAAGCTTCGGCCCTTCAGCTGGTCAAAAACTATAACTCCCATCATACCAGGACAGACAAAGCTTTAGCTACCCAGGCATGATGGGAGTTTTGCAACAGCCGGAGGGCGGCAGGTTCCCCCTATCTGGAGCCATGCCTTGTTTGCTTATCCTTCTATATGGTGGCGAGGTCTGTAGTGACTGCGGGATGCTATGCTATAGAAGAAGCTTATATAGATCCTGGATGATGATGATGATGTCATGTCTTGGCCATCACTCCAGGTCATAGTGTAACTTTCCATGCAGGTGCCATTGCAGCCTCACTTTTAGAAGGTTGGTGACTTATCTTGTGAACTGGCGCAGATCATTGCGGGTAACCAGACATATAACAGCTGTATCCCATCATTGTTGGTGACATTCCCAATGTGTCGGCTCTATGAAGGGTGGTCCCAGTCCTGTATGGCTGCCGCATCCTACAGAAGTGCTTGGAGGGCAATGATGGGGGTTAGGATCCTTGATACTGGAGTACGCCTGTCATGTCGATACTGTAACGGCAACATTCAGCCATTGCTCTATAACAGCATAACCCCCCACAGCTACAGCTCCAACTCCCATCATGTCTTAGGCTGTTCCTTGCCAGTCAATAGGCCAGGGATGGGGAATCTTCTGCCCTCCAGCTGTTGCAAGACTTAAAGCTTTGGCTGTCCAGGCATGATGGGAGTTGTAGTACTGCAACAGCTGGCGGGCTGCAGGTTCCCCATCCCTGCAATAAGTTGAATGGGATGAGTTATTGCTCTATAATAGTGTTTCCTACTCCTGGTCTCTCACACTGTTGGGAAACTCCTGAGAGTTGTAGTTTTACCGCAGGTTGGGAACACACGGCTGTAGGATCCATGACCTTGACTGATTATACCTTCCATTCCCATGTTTTGTGCGTTCTGCCCGTACCCTTAGGCATCTGTATTGGCCGGCCATGCCACAAGCAGGGTAAGGGTTAACCCTGTAATGACTGGCTCAGTCTGGCAGAGGTGAAAGGTCTGACAGGTGACCCTGTCCTCTGGGCCCAGCTCTCACTGCCCGGGCTCTTTAGCACCCTCTTGTTACTAGAATCCTTCTTTTGATGCACAATTTGGTGTCTTGAGGATGAAAGAGGGGGAGGAGTAGGGGGGAGTATGGTGGGCTCTGAGCTGGCTCCCTGTCCATTACTGCCCTCTATCTGCAAACAGAAGAAAGACATGACCTCCAGCATTGTCCATTATAACTGCAGGAAGGGAATGGGCAGTATTATAGGGGGAACAGCAGCGTAGAGCCCCTCGCAATCCTCAGGAAATACAGGGATATGACATGGTGGCTGGATGCGCAGTGATGTCATAGCATGGAATGAAGTCATGTGGTAGAACGCACTATAGCCTATAGCCCTGCGTCATCTGTCATGGGGGCAGCATATAGGGAATGTAGATGTATAAAGTGATTCTCTAATCCTCTCCAAACCAGTCTCCTCCATCAGCAGACAGGTGTATCAGGCTCCTTGCCCCCTGGGGAGCCAAAGAGATGCCTTACTGTACCAGTGTCACCCAACCAGTGTCACCCAACCTACTGAAGACTACAACCTCCAGCATGTTCATTCAGCCACTGACTGTCTAGGTATACTGGAAGTTGTAGTTCTGGGTATACTGGGAGTTGTAGTGGGAAGACAGTGCTCCCTATCCACTTAACAAAACTACAACTTCCAGCATGCTCTGATAGCTCTTTACTGTCTTTGCATGATGGGAGTTGTAGTTTAGTAACAGCTGTAGAGCCGCTTAAAGGGGTCATCCAGCACTATATGGCCACTTTCTTCCAGAGACAGCACCCCTCTTGTCTCCAGGTCAGGTGTGATTTGCAGTTATGCCTGATTCACTTCAATAGAATGGAGTTACAAACCTGGAGACAAGAGCGGTGCTGTCTCTGGAAGAAAGTGGCCATGTTTTTGTAGTGCTGGATAATCCCTTTACACTATTGGTCTACAGCAAGGATGGGAAACCTTTGCTCTCCAGCTGTTGCAAAACGACAACTCCTATCATGCCTGGAATACTTTCTGTCGGGACATGATGGGTATTGTAGTTTTGCAACAGCTGGAGGGCCCAAGGTTCCCCATTCCTTGTCTACAGCCTCTGGCACTCCAGCTGTTACAACTACAACTCCCAGCATGCACAGTCAGCCACTGGGGAGTTGTAGTTTCACAACAGCTGAAGAACCACACATTAAAGACCACTGCCCCTCAATAAGCCAATATCCCCCCTGAGCAGAGACACTTCCATGGCACGATCCTCTCCAGGAGCAGCTCTGCACCCTCATGTGGCCATATTGTATAGCATGGGTAATAAGTGGCTCTTCCCAATGAGAAAGGTAATATTTTTGTTTGCAAAAGAATAAAGTCTGTACCTTTAAGAGCCCCCCCCCCCCTTTGTATTTTATAATTGAATTGTTACAAGTCAGCAGCAACCTTCCATCCATCCTGTCCCTGGTGCACCCCAAGTCCCAGCAGTAAGGACCCCCGGGGCGCCCCCTCTCCTCCTCACTGCTATCCTGTCCCTGGTGCACCACAAGTCCCAGCCGTGAGGACCCCCGGGGGCGCCCCCTCTCCTCCTCCTCACTGGTGCACTACAAGTCCCAGCAGTGAGGACCCCCGGGAGTGCCCCCTCTCCTCCTCACTGGTGCACCACAAGTCCCAGCAGTGAGGACCCCCTGGGGTGCCCCCTCTCCTCCTCCTCACTGGTGCACCACAAGTCCCAGCAGTGAGGACCCCCTGGGGTGCCCCCTCTCCTCCTCCTCCTCACTGGTGCACCACAAGTCCCAGCAGTGAGGACCCCCGGGGGTGCCCCCTCTCCTCCTCCTCCTCACTGGTGCACCACAAGTCCCAGCAGTGAGGACCCCCGGGGGTGCCCCCTCTCCTCCTCCTCACTGGTGCACCACAAGTCCCAGCAGTGAGGACCCCGGGGGCACCTCCTCCTCCTCCTCACTGGTGTACCACAAGTCCCAGCAGTGAGGACCCCCGGGGGCGCCTCCTCCTCCTCCTCACTGGTGTACCACATGTCCCAGCAGTGAGGATCCCTGGGGGCGTCCCCTCTCCTCTTCCTCCTCACTGGTGTACCACAAGTCCCAGCAGTGAGGACCCCCGGGGGCGCCCCCTCTCCTCCTCACTGGTGCACCACAAGTCCCAGCAGTGAGGACCCCCGGGGGCGCCCCCTCTCCTCCTCCTCACTGGTGCACCACAAGTCCCAGCAGTGAGGACCCCCGGGGGTGCCCCCTCTCCTCCTCACTGGTGTACCACAAGTCCCAGCAGTGAGGACCCCCGGGGGCACCCCCTCTCCTCCTCCTCACTGGTGCACCACGAGTCCCAGCAGTGAGGACCCCCGGGGGCGCCCCCTCTCCTCCTCCTCACTGGTGCACCACAAGTCCCAGCAGTGAGGACCCCCGGGGGTGCCCCCTCTCCTCCTCACTGGTGTACCACAAGTCCCAGCAGTGAGGACCCCCGGGGGCGCCCCCTCTCCTCCTCCTCACTGGTGAACCACGAGTCCCAGCAGTGAGGACCCCCGGGGGCGCCCCCTCTCCTCCTCCTCACTGGTGCACCACAAGTCCCAGCAGTGAGGACCCCCGGGGGCGCCCCCTCTCCTCCTCCTCACTGGTGCACCACAAGTACCAGCAGTGAGGACCCCCGGGGGCGCCCCCTCTCCTCCTCCTCCTCACTGCTGCACCACAAGTCCCAGCAGTGAGGACCCCCGGGGGCGCCCCCTCTCCTCCTCACTGGTGCACCACGAGTCCCAGCAGTGAGGACCCCCGGGGGCGCCCCCTCTCCTCCTCACTGGTGCACCACAAGTCCCAGCAGTGAGGACCCCCGGGGGCGCCCCCTCTCCTCCTCACTGGTGCACCACGAGTCCCAGCAGTGAGGACCCCCGGGGGCGCCCCCTCTCCTCCTCACTGGTGCACCACAAGTCCCAGCAGTGAGGACCCCCGGGGGCGCCCCCTCTCCTCCTCACTGCTGCGTGAGAACTTTTGTCACTCTCCCTAAACTCAAACTTTTCAGGCCCCGCCCAGATTCTCAACGTTCCACTCTTGTGGGTTGGCTCAGGGGGCGGGCCCCACGTGGGCTCTCGGCCAATAGGAGGCCAGGACGGCGGAGTATTGTGATGCAAATCAGAGTCTACCTAAAAGGGGCCGCGCTGGCCGGAGCTGAGCGGAGTTCAGACCTGCACGATCCGGCGGCGGCTGTGGTGGCTGCGGCAGCGCTCTGTGCACCCGGCTGTGCTGCTGCCTGGAGGAGACGAGTCCCGGATAGTCCCTGCTGGAATAGTGCTGCGCCCCGCGGATCTGCTGCATCTCTGGTGACTACGAGCCTGGGATCTGACTGCTGCTGGGGGCCCCTCATTGCATCGGGAGGACCCGGGGATTACTGCGGCCTCCTGCATCCAGCTGTGCAAGGAGTTACAGACACTCACCCAGGGGAGGACCTACTGCACAGACTGCTGGGGGCTGCACCAACGAGCCTTGCTGGGCTATTGCACAAGCCTTGCTTACCTGTGGACACCTGGAGCCACTGTGCCCTAAAGAGTCCTACCCAGCTGGAGCCACTGTGCCCTAAAGAGTCCTACCCAGCTGGAGCCACTGTGCCCTAAAGAGTCCTACCCAGCTGGACCCCCATCCCCTGAAGAGTCCTACCCAGCTGGACCCCCATCCCCTGAAGAGTCCTACCCAGCTGGCCCCCCATCCCCTGAAGAGTCCTACCCAGCTGGCCCCCCATCCCCTAAAGAGTCCTACCCAGCTGGCCCCCCATCCTCTGCTGGCCCCCCATCCTCCTCAGAGATCTTCCCACCTGGAGCCCCCCCAGCCATGAGCCAGACAGAGGTGTCCACCTGCTCCATCCCTCACACCCAGCGGGTGTTCCAGGAGGCTGTGAGGAAAGGGAACACTAAGGAGCTGCAGTCCCTGCTCCAGAACATGACCAACTGTGAGTTTAACGTCAACTCCTTTGGGCCGGAAGGTCAGACGGCGCTGCACCAGTCGGTCATAGACGGGAACCTGGAGTTGGTGAAACTTCTGGTCAAGTTTGGCGCAGACATCAGACTGGCAAACCGGGACGGCTGGAGCGCCCTGCACATAGCGGCCTATGGTGGCCACCAAGACATTGTCCTCTATCTCATCACCAAGGCCAAGTACTCTTCCAGTAGTCGGTGACCGCCCGCCGGACACTTACAGACTCTTCCACCGCTTCCTATTTTTTGGGGGTTATAAATCAGATTTTTCTGTTCTTTTTACGTCTTATTTTTTGTGTTTTTTTTGTTGTTCCCAGTAAAGAGGCTGCTGTGCTTGTGACTTGCGGGGCCATCGCCACCCCTCACCCTTCTGATCATTGGAGCTCCTGTTCCTTCTGGTTACTGAACGAGGGAAACTTTGGGTTTCTTATGATGTTTTTGCCGTCATTGAGGAATTTGTTCTTAGGTACAAGCGAAAGATTGTGTGTTTTTTTATATGAAATTACCAACTCCTGCCTCTTCATTGTATATGTATTTGTTCTATCTGATTGACATGAAAAGCTGCTGTTGGTCTCCAGGTTTTAGGAAGTTTGGGGCCCACAAAGACATATTGATTTCTATTATTTTGTCCTTTTTTTTGGTCATCTACCTCGACTCTTAGCACAGTATTCACACCCAGCGCCAGATACTGTACGCTGCACTTGTAGGTTATCTCCTCATGCTCCTCCATTCCCATGTCATACCTCCCGCTAGATGTCTTGCCCTATTTCCCCAATATATTTAACATTTCAGCAGTAAATTTTCCCTTTAAGACCCCCTCTAAATCATTGAACTCCAACCTGTGGCTCCTGAGCTCCGGCAGCATGCTGGGAGTTGTAGTTTTGCAACAGCTCAGGACCCACAGCTTGGGATTTACCATCCTAGAAGCTACCTGCAAATGTTGTAGGCTGTCAGGGCATGCTGGGAGTTGTAGTTTTGCAACAGCTGGGTAGGGGTCGCTGACTTAAAATCTACCTGGAAAAAATGTAGGTCATCAGAGCATGCTGGGAGTTGTAGTTTAGCAACAGGTTGGGGGCTTAGAAGGTTGCAGGCTTGCTGGGAGTTGTAGTTCGGCTCACCCTGCCCTCAGTGTTCAGCCTTTTCATGCGGATAACCTCTGGTGTTGCTACAGCCATGGTCGTTCTTAGAGAATCAGTTTTGCCCCCCCCCCCCCCCCTTTTATATTATATATATGTCTATACATTTTTTTTTCCATAGATTTAAAGGACACATCCAGTAGAATTTTTGGACAGAGAAAACTTGAATAATGAAATGTCAATTTTACAATCTGGTGGATTATACGCAGGCACGTATACCGATCTGTACGTGAATGGGTGTAAAATTGCCATATTCTGTTTTGCACAGGCGATAGCGCGAGGGCTCCCCCTGCTGTATGGAAAGTGAGTTGCAGGATTGTGAATTTGACCTGTTGACTACTGACTTTAGATGTTTAGAACCACATTGAGGATTTTTTTATTTTTATTTTATGTTGTGCTTTTTGTTACTTTGTGAATGGGTCCTTATTGGACGGCGTGTGCTCTGTATCGGACTGATGCTGCTTTAGGAAAGAGAGAGGTAAAGACCCCAATTGTGTTGCAGATGGATCTGATTATGGGCTGCAGATGAGACGTGTCACATGTTGCGTGTTGTATGTCCTGCGCTCGGTCTGCACTAAAGGAGCGTCTTCTAAGGGTTTTTATTTGTGGGATGCCCATTCACCCTAAAGCCATTTAGCATTGTTGTGTGAGTGAGGACGAGGCCACCCTGTATGTCGAGAGCTGAAAGCCCAGATGATTGTGTGAAAAGAGTTTGACCCGCAACTTTTTGGCTGCAAAATAAATTATTTTTCTACTTAAAATTTTTATTGTAGTGGTTTGAAAGTATTTCCTAAATCATTTCGAGGCCTGGAAATATTACGTATCCTGCGGCCATGAAGTAGTAGCGTCGTCTTGGATGATAATCTTTTAGTGGTGGTGTCTATGCACGGTCTGGATGTAATAGCGTCCGTGTTACACGGCCCTGTCCTGCATGCAGGTTTGTCTTCCATCTCCATCCCTGCACTTACATCCAGCTACCCGGCCGCACCAAGCAGACAAATCCACAAGAACCACATACACCATGGTAATCATTGCTCTCTATCAAGGTCCCTTTAAGCATTTTGTATTGTGTAGAAAAAAAAGAAAAAAAAGTCGAGGTGTAAACTTTTTTTTTTTAAGAAAAAAAAGTCTTGTTGTGCTGAATTTCCAGCATCCTCTTTCCTTCTTATTGAATCGGTCTACATTGTTAGGCCGGTGTATTACTTGGCACTGATACTGCTTCTGTGCCATGGTTTCAAGTGGGGTAAGGTCGGGGTGGGCCAGGGAAAGTGTGGGGGCTGGGGAGGGGGGAGGGTACAGCTGGAGAGGAAAAAGAACAAAAAGCAAAAAAAAAGACAAATTTAAAGGGTCTGTGGGAGAAAGGGATAGTTTGTATTAAAAAAAAAGAAAGAAAAAAAAGGAAAACTATAGAGCTTGTTGCACATATTCAAGTGGATCTGCCACCAGTAATGTCATAATATTTATGATGTAATTACTCCTACCTTCATCCCAAGGAATTTAGCTTTTGTTTATAAGTTTTTCCATTTAAATTTTTTTTTTAATGTACCAGTCCCAGTTGTTAAAGGGACTTGCATTTATTTTTTTATTTATCTTTTTTTATCGGACTGTGATGATTTGCAATTAACTACATTTTTGTGGCTGGGATTAAGATATTCGTGGTTGCCATATGTTCTCAAATTCAGCTCCCGTCCCAACCCCCCCCCCCCCCTCCATTCCCTTTCTGTTGCATTGACCCCGCATGCCACCACTGGACTCTCTTTGCGTAAGGAGCAGGTGCACAGGCTGACTTCTGAATGGTCTGTCCTATTTCACTTTGTCTCTTCTTTTTACATTATGCCCCCCACTCCCCCCCCCCCCCCCCCCCCCCTCCGCACACACCCTTTTTTTTTTTTTTTTTTTTTATTCTTGGGATGAACAGGACGGTGCGTGGCTGTAATCTGCTCCAGAAAGGAGTTGTTCTGTGATCAATTGTGTTCTAGATATGGAAACATTTTTTAATTATGTTAATTAAAGTTATAGGCTTATATTGAAGCTGTGTTTTTTTTTGAGATCGCCATGTTGTAACTGGATAAAAAACAAAAAAAAAAAACACAAAAAACAGTCTGTAAAATACAGCATATTTGCAGTGTATTATATAATCTGTAGCCCCTGAAAGATTTGTTTTATAAAAAAAGAAAAATTGAAAAAAAAAATGTCTGGTTGTCATTTATTATTCGCAAAGTGTCTCCAGGATTGGGGCGGACATATTGGGGGGGGTACCTCACCCCTCACTAAGGTTTCTGGTGAAGATGGAGGCTGAATCTCCAACTGTTTTGGGTGAAGTTGATTATAACAACAATTCTTTTATCACCTACCTATGTATATAATGTCTTTCAGCTTTTTATTGAAGGGACTTTGTCGGGCGTCTTCTCTGAGGGCAGCACAGGATAGAGGAGAAGACGCCGAGCTCAGAGATATATAATTTTCTGGTATTTGATTCAGTATTTCCATGTAATAAGCTAACCTAATATAAAAAGCATGTGAGTCCTACTTTCCCCGCCCACAAGAATTGATTGACAGTTTTCCCTAAACTCAAACTGACACAGAAGTAACTGTTAATTACTCAGTGTGGGTGGGGAAAGCAGGACTCACAGGCTTCTTGTATTAGATCAGCTTTTTACATAGAAATATGGAAACAAATCATGGAAAACTATATATCCCCGAGCTCAGCGTCTCCCCCTCTATTCAGTGCTGCCCTCACATGAAGGCCTGAATGATCCCCTTTAATACAAAGTATACTAAAAACAAGACAGTTTTTACCCATGTAGTAGATGGGGCTTTGGTGACAACAAAGGTTAGCGAGTTAGGAGAGGCAGCCTCTGCATTCATTGGGGGTTAGAGACCCAACACTGAGGCGTGTGGCGCCTCACTTGGCAGATAGGTGGCCTTGCAGAGCCCTTTTCAGGTAATATTGTCCCCATTTGCAGCATGTGCAGGGCGCGTCTGGTTACAGTGGGTCATTGTGTATAGTGTTGGCAGTACTCAATGCTGTCTTAAAGGGACAGTAAAGCTGCAGTCTACCATATCTTGTCTACATTTGTGGTATAGTTAAGTAGAGTCTTTAGTCCTCTGTTATCAGCCATCTCAGGCTGTAAGGTTCTTCATATCTCCAGTGCTGGGAACCTCTATAGCAGGGGTAGGGAACCTTGGCTTTCCAGCTGTTGCAAAACTACAACTCTCATCATGCCTGGACAGCCAAATGGCTGTCCAGGCATGATGGGAGTTGTAGTTTTGCATCAGCTGGAGAGCCAAGGTTCCGTATTCCTGCTCTATATAGAATAAGAGCCCTTTATTACGCTCCTCTGTCCCTTTAAGGGAAACCATAAGGAGCCAACACACAGGCCATGAGGACACTAGAATGTGGCCTAAGGGAAACTTTGAAGAACTTTTTTTTTTTATGGTGGAGGAGGGGTGAGTTGTACACCCACTGACATCTTCTTTGTGATTGGATATAAGGTGGTGCGGGTAGACCGGGGCCCCAGCGTAACCTATAAGTTGGTTTCTGCAACTCTCTGCTACACTTTGTACATGGTTACCATATCTGCTTGATGTCAGTGAATGGGAGTAATTTAGTAGTGTTCTATCTGCTAGTCAGTAGGTGGACATCCATATAGACAGTACTACAACTCCCATACAGCCCTGACATCCTTTGCCTGTCAGCGCATGATAAAGGTTGTAGTTTTACAACAGCTAAAGAGCCTTAGGGGATCAACGTTCCTTGCCTGTTATGGCATGATGGGAGTTGTAGTCGTGTAACGGTTAAACAATGGGAAATGCTGTTATAGACAGATCCTTGCTTCCATAGCTAGTTTTTTAGCTGCTTTTGAACTACACCTCCCATTTGTTGCAGAACTACAACTCCCATCATGCTGGCACAATAGGACTTGTAGTCCTGCAACAGCCAAGGACCCACATGTTGGGGTGCGGGTGGGGGGGCATGTAGAGCAACCACCGCTCCCATAGGGTTCCACCTGACTTTTCGTTGAATGAGTGTCTGAGTATGATGAGAGTTGTAGTTTGGAAACAGGTTGAGAAACACTGTTCTAGAACAATCCCTGCTTTCATAGGTGGAGTTAAACTGTTGCCAAACTACAACTCCCATCATGTCTTGGACTTTCTGTAACTTCTATCTGGCATGACTTGATGGTTCATCCAACCTTTGTTGCCTATTGAAGGTCAGGGCATGATGAGAGTTGTAGTTCAGGGTATAAGAAGAGGTGTCATTTTGTAACCGCAGTCTCTGCTTTCACTGTGGTCCTGTCATATGGCTGCTGGGCATGATGGGAGTTGTAGTTTTGCGACAGTTGGAGAGTCACAGGTTAGGGGACATTACTCTTTAAAGGCGTTGTTCATCAACAAAGTTTTTCTTTTAAATCAACTAGTGCCAGAGATTTGTAATTTACTTGCATAAAAAAAAAAATCCAGTCTTCCAGTACTTACCAGCTGCTGTATGTCCTGCAGAAAGTGGTGTATTCTTTCCAGTCTCGAGAGCAGGAGAGGTTTTCTATGGGGATTTGCTGCTGCTCTGGACAGTTCCTGACATGGACAGAGGTGGCAGAACTGGAAAGAATACACCACTTCCTGCAGGACATACAGCAGCTGATAAGTACTGGAAGACTTCAGATTTTTTAATAGAAGTAAATTAGCAAATCTCTGGCACTTGCTGGGACCAGTTGATTTTAAAGAAAGCCTTTTTTTGGTGAGTTGCCCCTTTAATGTGTATATTGCAAGCTCAGGGATCGTCTGATTTCCCGGTATGAGATTGTGGGCTGAAGATGGCCGTTGTTTGTCACCGCCATAGAGTGCACCAGCTAAGACTCCTCCACGGCTAGCCCGATGCGGCGGCGGCAGCACATTAGTGTCACTTAGGGACAGCTCCGTCTATTGTCCAGTGGTAGGCGTGATGAAGGCCGTAACACGACCGCGCTCTGGAATCCACAATGTCAGAACTTATTTGGCGAGGAAACCCGGAGAGATTCTTTGTCATCTCTTGGCGAACGAGCGAGAATAAAATCCTATCTTGTGAGGCTCAGCAGTGGGAATGGAAGCCTGGCACTCAGCGCCGGCCGCCCCAGCCAGCTCCCAGTCCGCAACGTAAACTCTTGGCCCCCGTTCCAGCCCAGATTCCCTCGGCCCGCGCCAGATCGTAACGTGACATCCCCAGCATTTCAATGGCAGATGAGAGGACACAGACGGAGCCGTGTTCAGTCACTCGGCCCGCCCGTCCCCGCTCCTGTCTGCGCTTGTGACCGAAGTATAGTGTACGGCCCTAATGACGCTTTAACGCGAAACAAATATGGCCGCCCCCCTTCTCCGGCTTGTTGGGGGTAGAAGTTTTCGCTGTCACTGGGAAAGAGATGCTGAGAGTTGTGCGTTGCGCTCCTGCCAAGATCTCGAGGAGGAATTTCGGCTTAAAAGCATTTCCTTGTATTGTTCTGGCTGCAGAAGGAGCTCAGACTGCAGAGCAGATGGATGTTCTCTCGCTCAGGCGCCCTCCCTTATGTGCGAGGGGGAGGGGGGGGCTGGAAATTAAGCAGGCTGTCAAAGGCCGGTCTGTGCCCCCCCTGCTCCTTTACATGCTGCTAGTCGGGGTCATGAGAATAAAACCAGCCTATATAGACATGTGAGCAGACAAGGTGCTTCACAGGAGAAGCCTGAGCCCAAGGGGGCAGGGGGGTGGGGTGCCATCCTGAGGGGCGCACTGTCTGCAGGGGGGTGGGGTGCCATCCTGAGGGGCGCACTGTCTGCAGGGGGGTGGGGTGCCATCCTGAGGGGCGCACTGTCTGTGGACAAGTCCCACAGGAAAAGCCTGAGCCCAAGGGGGCAGGGGGGTGGGGTGCCATCCTGAGGGGCGCACTGTCTGCAGGGGGGTGGGGTGCCATCCTGAGGGGCACACTGTCTGCAGGGGGGTGGGGTGCTATCCTAAGGGGCGCACTGTCTGTGGACAAGTCCCACAGGAAAAGCCAGAGCCCAAGGGGGCGGGGGGGGGGGGTGGGGTGCCATCCTGAGGGGCGCACTGTCTGCAGGGGGGTGGGGTGCCATCCTGAGGAGCGCACTGTCTGCAGGGGGGTCGGGTGCCATCCGGAGGGGCGCACTGTATGCAGGGGGGTCGGGTGCCATCCTGAGGGGCGCACTGTCTGTGGACAAGTCCCACAGGAAAAGCTTAAGCCCAAGGGGGCAGGGGATGGGGTGCCATCCTGAGGGGCGCACTGTCTGCAGGGGGGTGGGGTGCCATCCTGAGGGGCGCACTGTCTGTGGACAAGTCCCACAGGAAAAGCCTGGGCCCAAGGGGGCAGGGGGGTGGGGTGCCATCCTGAGAGGCGCACTGTCTGCAGGGGAGTGGGGTGCCATCCTGAGGGGCGCACTGTCTGCAGGGGAGTGGGGTGCCATCCTCAGGGGCGCACTGTCTGCAGGGGGTCGGGTGCCATCCTGAGGGGCGCACTGTCTGCAGGGGAGTGGGGTGCCATCCTCAGGGGCGCACTGTCTGCAGGGGGGTCGGGTGCCATCCTGAGGGGCGCACTGTCTGCAGGGGAGTGGGGTGCCATCCTGAGGGGCGCACTGTCTGCAGGGGGGTGGGGTGCCATCCTGAGGGGCGCACTGTCTGCAGGGGAGTGGGGTGCCATCCGGAGGGGCGCACTGTCTGCAGGGGAGTGGGGTGCCATCCTGAGGAGCGCACTGTCTGCAGGGGGGTCGGGTGCCATCCGGAGGGGCGCACTGTCTGCAGGGGGGTGGGGTGCCATCCTGAGGAGCGCACTGTCTGCAGGGGGTCGGGTGCCATCCGGAGGGGCGCACTGTCTGCAGGGGGTCGGGTGCCATCCGGAGGGGCGCACTGTCTGCAGGGGAGTGGGGTGCCATCCTGAGGGGCGCACTGTCTGCAGGGGGGTCGGGTGCCATCCTGAGGGGCGCACTGTCTGCAGGGGGGTCGGGTGCCATTCTGAGGGGCGCACTGTCTGCAGGGGAGTGGTTTGCCATCCTGAGGGGCGCACTGTCTGCAGGGGAGTGGTTTGCCATTCTGAGGAGCGCACTGTCTGCAGGGGAGTGGTTTGCCATCCTGAGGGGCGCACTGTCTGCAGGGGGGTGGGGTGCCATCCTGAGGGGCGCACTGTCTGCAGGGGAGTGGGGTGCCATCCTGAGGGGCGCACTGTCTGCAGGGGGGTCGGGTGCCATCCGGAGGGGCGCACTGTCTGCAGGGGAGTGATTTGCCATCCTGAGGGGCGCACTGTCTGCAGGGGAGTGGGGTGCCATCCTGAGGGGCGCACTGTCTGCAAGGGGGTCGGGTGCCATCCTGAGGGGCGCACTGTGTGCAGGGGAGTGGTTTGCCATCCTGAGGGGCGCACTGTCTGCAGGGGAGTGGGGTGCCATCCTGAGGGGCGCACTGTCTGCAGGGGAGTGGGGTGCCATCCTGAGGGGCGCACTGTCTGCAGGGGAGTGGGGTGCCATCCTGAGGGGCGCACTGTCTGCAGGGGAGTGGGGTGCCATCCTGAGGGGCGCACTGTCTGCAGGGGGGTGGGGTGCCATTCTGAGGGGCGCACTGTCTGCAGGGGAGTGGTTTGCCATTCTGAGGGGCGCACTGTCTGCAGGGGAGTGGGGTGCCATCCTGAGGGGCGCACTGTCTGCAGGGGGGTGGGGTGCCATTCTGAGGGGCGCACTGTCTGCAGGGGGGTGGGGTGCCATTCTGAGGGGCGCACTGTCTGCAGGGGAGTGGTTTGCCATCCTGAGGGGCGCACTGTCTGCAGGGGAGTGGGGTGCCATCCTGAGGGGCGCACTGTCTGCAGGGGAGTGGGGTGCCATCCTGAGGGGCGCACTGTCTGCAGGGGAGTGGGGTGCCATCCTGAGGGGCGCACTGTCTGCAGGGGGGTGGGGTGCCATACTGAGGGGCGCACTGTCTGCAGGGGAGTGGTTTGCCATTCTGAGGGGCGCACTGTCTGCAGGGGGGTGGGGTGCCATCCTGAGGGGCGCACTGTCTGCAGGGGAGTGGGGTGCCATCCTGAGGGGCGCACTGTCTGCAGGGGGGTGGGGTGCCATTCTGAGGGGCGCACTGTCTGCAGGGGAGTGGTTTGCCATTCTGAGGGGCGCACTGTCTGCAGGGGGGTGGGGTGCCATCCTGAGGGGCGCACTGTCTGCAGGGGAGTGGGGTGCCATCCTGAGGGGCGCACTGTCTGCAGGGGAGTGGTTTGCCATTCTGAGGGGCGCACTGTCTGCAGGGGAGTGGGGTGCCATCCTGAGGGGCGCACTGTCTGCGGACAAGTCCCACACGATCACTTGTCAGTGCTTTTCCACCATTTGACTTCCCTTTGGCCTGTTCAGATGCTTTCAGTCTTGACGCTTTCTGGAGTTATAGCCCTATTCCAGGGAATGATTATCGTTCATAAACTCGCTCCGACGACCGCTCGTTAACGACAATCGCTGGTCGTTGGTCTTTGAAAGATAATTCGCTAATGGGTTCGTAAAATTTGAAATCTTTCAGTCGTTCGTAAAAAGGTTTAAAAAAAGTAGGTGTGTTGTATGGTCATGATCACCCCGGCGAACGTTTTAAACATGTAACGACCGCAAAATAATCGTTACACTACATATATCGTTCACGTTATGTGTTATTGTTCGCTAAAAAAAATCGTTTAGTGATCGTTAACGAGCGGTCGTTGGAGCGAGTTTATGGAATAGGGCTATTAGTCAGATCCCCCACTGGTCGGACTTTGCCATCAGAATCAGGGGCAGCTATGGTGTCTATAAAAGAGGGGAGCCCATATTCTGGGTACACTGGGCTCCCCGTTCCCAGACTATGAGGGTCTGACATGCTGTGAAGGGGGGGGGGGTCCCTCTACCCTGACTTCTATATATGCTCACCATGCAGCAGCAGCAATGTCATCTTACAGGTTGCTTTGGCCATTTTATCAGGGGCGGTCGCGGTTATCTACAATATATATTCCTAACTGCATCGTCTGGACAAGGACAAGACTATTGGGACAGTGCAGAGAGTTGTAAAATGACTGATGACATCACAGTTTTAATCATGACATCACTGTGTTTTCCTACAGTCAGTGCGTCCTAACTGCACCGCATTGATAGGATGCACTGTGATGTCATAAAATGACTGATGACATCACAGTTTTGGCATCACTCTGATCTCCGCACTCTATATGATGGGTGGTTAAAGTTTTCTTGACGTTTGTGTCTTCATCAGCATAAGATTGCTTTCCTGGGTTGTGATGTCATGATGATGTAATGACTGTTGTATGTCATGGGCGGCTCCAGTCTATTACAGTATTAGAGGGGTCCGTGCACCCTAACCGTCTGTATACTAGGGTGATAGCTTATGGCGTAACGTTGCAATATGCTGAGAGTTGTAAAATGAATTATGACATCACAGTTTTCTCATCCTTCCAATAACTCGCCTTCTATCATGGGTCACTGCTGTTTAATACGGGTGTGAGTAGAGCCATCGCCCTAACAGTGTTACACGAACCGTTTACCAGGGTGATAGCTTGTGGTGGGGCATTGTGCGCTGACACTTGTAGAATAACCGATGACATCACAATTTTCCTCTGACATCACTGTCTTCCTTCCCATAACTCGCCTTGTATAATGGCCGGTTGGGAGTTGTATACAGTAGAAAGTGAGTTATTGCGCTCTAAGAGCATCACATTGCCCGTTTACCGAGTAACAGCTGTTGTATAATAACTGATGACATCACAATTATACTGCTGACATCACCATCTTCTCTTCCTCCCCATAACTCAGCGTCTATCATCACCAGTTGTGGTATCCTACAGTAGTAAGTTAGTGCACCCTGCCAGCATCACATTGCACGTTTACTGAGTAACAGCTGTTGTATAATAACCGATGACATCACAGTTTTACTTCTGACATCACTGCCATCTATTCCTCCCCATAACTCGCCCTGTTAATCCAGCTTCCCACCAGCTATTTCCTCTACGTTCCCTATGGTTTACTAGGCAGAGAAGAAGAAAAGTTGCCTCTCTGGTGTGGTGGTGGTGTGTGTGTGTGTGTGTGGGGGGGGTCCATTAACTCTGCAGACAGCCATGATGGAGGTGACAGGGCCCTTAGACCCGATACAGGGGTACATTTCACTATTATAGGATGGGTGTGTGGAAGGTGACGGTGGTGGGGTCACAGGAAGAATACAAAAGGACGCCCAAATGGGGCAGTCCCGGGTGCCATGACAGAGCCGTTCTCACACCTGCCAACCCTGCCCCCCCCCCCCCCTCGTCCTGAATCCTTAACACAAGTTCAAGAAACTAAAGGCGGCCTAATATGCAACCCCCCCCCCCTTCTTTCCTCTACTCCTCCCTTCCCGCAACACCCTGATCTGAGGCCATTCTTTGCTGGCTCTCGGAGGCCTTTCTTTCAGGTCGCCTCAGCCTATTCATGGTGTGTACAGCCGAGTCGTTCTCTTGTTGCGAGGGCCTCATGCAGCAGCTGCTATGGTAATGAGAAAAGCCCCCCTCGCCTTTCCAAATGCACAATAAATCCAGCGGGCCTGGGCAGTCACAGGCTCCTGACAAAGGAGGCATCTCACCCTAACACTGCCTGCCTTTCACATTCAAATGCATTAACCAGCGGGTAGAATAGGTTTGGACTGTATAAAATAGATGCATAAGGAGGACTAACCCCCCCCATCCCCACCCCACCCCCCTCCATCCCCCAATTTCCAGACACAGCCCAGAACTCCGCACCCCCTCCTCCATGCGCACACACACACACACACATACTCACAGATTGTTGTGTCTGCTGAGGAATTTGTGAATGCAATATGTGAGCGCTGGAGCCCAGGCCCCAGTATACATAGACACAGGCCCATCACCATGGCTGCCATATACCCATGGAGCAGAGCCAGGTTTGCATCATTTTACTCCATTGTGATAGTAGGTTACAGTAGTATTCTCAAACTGCCGCTCTCCAGTTGATGCAAAACTACAACTCCCAGCATGCCCCGACAGTCAAAGGCTATCAGGGCATGCTGGGAGTTGAAACTTCGCAACAGCTGGAGAGTCACTGGTTGAGGTGCTCGGCATTAGACCAATATTTTTCCATCAGACTGGTGCACTTCATTAAAGGATTAGTTCATTCTTTTAAATCAACTGGAGCCAGAAAGTTCTATAGATATGTAATTTACTTCTATTAAAAAATCTCCAGTCTTCCAGCACTTTTCAGCTGCTGTATGCCCTGCAGGAAGTGGTGTATTCTCTCCTGTCTGATACAGTGCTCTCTGATGCCACCTCTGTCCATGTCAGGAACTGTCCAGAGCAGCAGAAAATCCCCATAGAAAACCTCTCCTGCTCTGGACAGTTCCTGACATGGACAGAGGTGGCAGCAGAGAGCACTGTGTCACACTGGAGAGAATACACCACTTCCTGCAGGACATACAGCAGCTGGTAAGTACTGGAAGACTGTTGGGGGTAGCGCAGGTTGGGGGTGATGCACTGTACATGTAGTAGTTGTGGTTGCATTGCACTGCGCAGGTTGGGGGTGTTGCACTGTACATGTAGTAGTGGTTGCATTGCACTGTGCAGGTTGGGGGTGTTGCACTGTACATGTAGTAGTGGTTGCATTGCACTGTGCAGGTTGGGGGTGTTGCACTGTACATGTAGTAGTGGTTGCATTGCACTGTGCAGGTTGGGGGGTGTTATCAGGCTGCGATAATCTGCAGGACATGATGCGACCACATTCATGTTTATTAGCCGCGATGCAATACTGGGGCGGGAACACATCACACAGAGTCACCATGTAGCCCTCACCTGGAATCCACCCTCTTACACCCTTGTTTGCAATCATTACAGTGTCTGTGACATAGGACTCCTATATAGGTGAGGGATGGAGGAGGCTGGACCCCATAGCAGCCTCTGTACTTTGGCCTGTAATATAGGATAGGTACTTGTCTGCGCTGTATACATATATACTCCTGTATGCACTATATACACTCTTGTCTGCACAGTATACGTATATACACTCCTGTCTGCACTGTATACATATATATACACTCCTGTCTACATAGTATACATATATACTCTCCTGTCTGCATAGTATACATATATACACTCCTGTCTGCACTGTATACATATATACACTCCTGTCTGCACAGTATATATATATATACTCTCCTGTCTGCATAGTATACATATATACACTCCTGTCTGCATAGTATACATATATACACTCCTGTCTGCACCGTATACATATATACACTCCTGTCTGCACTGTATACATATATATACACTCCTGTCTACATAGTATACATATATACTCTCCTGTCTGCATAGTATACATATATACACTCCTGTCTGCACTGTATACATATATACACTCCTGTCTGCACAGTATATATATATATACTCTCCTGTCTGCATAGTATACATATATACACTCCTGTCTGCACTGTATACATATATATACACTCCTGTCTACATAGTATACATATATACACACTCCTGTCTGCATAGTATACATATATACACTCCTGTCTGCACAGTATACATATATACACTCGTCTGCATAGTATACATATATATACACTCCTGTCTGCATAGTATACATATATACACTCCTGTCTGCACTGTATATATATATATATATATATATATATATATATATACACTCCTGTCTGCACTGTATACATATATACACTCCTGTCTGCACTGTATACATATATACACTCCTGTCTGCACTGTATACATATATACACTCCTGTCTGCACAGTATACATATATACACTCCTGTCTGCACAGTATACATATATACTCTCCTGTCTGCATAGTATACATATATACACTCCTGTCTGCACTGTATACATATATATACACTCCTGTCTACATAGTATACATATATACACACTCCTGTCTGCATAGTATACATATATACACTCCTGTCTGCACAGTATACATATATACACTCGTCTGCATAGTATACATATATATACACTCCTGTCTGCAATTATATATATATATATATATATATATACACTCCTGTCTGCACTGTATACATATATACACTCCTGTCTGCACTGTATACATATATACACTCCTGTCTGCACTGTATACATATATACACTCCTGTCTGCACTGTATACATATATACACTCCTGTCTGCACTGTATACATATATACACTCCTGTCTGCACTGTATACATATATACACTCCTGTCTGCACCTGTATGGCTTCATATATGCACAGGCTACTGCAGATCCCAGCCACACCGCACTCATATATTGCTGGTAGAAGGAGGATAATTCTATATAAAGGGAACAAATCCCTCCGAGCAACCGGGAGAATTCAGCTCCGGCCTCCACCATCTCCCCCCACAGACACATTATACCCTGAGGGTCCAGTGTTACAGCTATCAGTTTTAGGCAGGAGCTATGAGGGTCCTACCCTGTCCAGCAGAGGGAGCACTTCCTATGCAGAGTACTGGGCACACTGGTTGTTCACATATAATATGTGTATAATATTAGTATGGTATATTAGTATGTTATGAGTACAGTGGTACCTTGGATTAAAAGTAACTTGGATTGAGAGGGTTTTGCAAGAAGAGTTCACGGTTTTTCTAAATAGTGACTTTGTGTAAGAACTTTGCTTTGGTGTAAGAGCTCCCTGTACTGGGTGGGAGGGAGAGTGGGGGAGGGGCATGGTCTGCATAGTGGGGTCTACAGCCCTGTACTCTGACCCCGGAAGTCTCCCTCACCTTCCAAATCATAGCAGATCCACTTCAGGCTGGGGATTACATCAGGGGACAGGACTGTGGAGGTCATCTCTCCATAGCTGTAACCCCTCTCTCCCCGGACAGAGAAGGCTGCTATATTGTGCCCACATCTGCCCTGCTCATTCCTTCATGCTCCCTGCAGTCTGTCAGCCCTTGTGTTTTCCATTCTCTCCATTCCTGCTATAATGGGCCTGCACTTACACTCAGCTATACACGCTGCTGCTATAATGTGCCTGCACTTACACTCAGCTATAAACGCTGCTGCTATAATGTGCCTGCACTTACACTCAGCTATACACGCTGCTGCTATAATGTGCCTGCACTTACACTCAGCTATACACACTGCTGCTATAATGTGACTGCACTTACACTCAGCTATGTACACTGCTGCTATAATGTGCCTGCACTTACACTCAGCTATACACACTGCTGCTGTAATGTGCCTGTACTCACACTCAGCTATACACACTGCTGCTGTAATGTGCCTGTACTCACGCTCAGCTATACACACTGCTGGTATATTGTGCCTGCACTCACATTCAGCCATTCAAACTGCTGTATAGACAAGTCTCTGTCACTTTCCTCCTGCACAGCCCTGTGATTCTCACTTCCTGACTGGTCCATGCTGACCCCCCCCCCCCCTTCCCCATTGCTGTCATGTGACCACACAGATCTCTGACAGCAGCCCTGCTTCTCTATTCTAGCCTGTTGTACTACGCTCCTGCATTATTGGGAACTGCAGTTCCATCCTGTATCTACAAACTGCTGCTGTGTTATCAGGGTTATACAGTTACTATACATTATACACGACATGCTGCTATACTGTACAGTAACTTATATATCACATATCCAGCTGCTGTGTTATCAGGGTTATACAGTTACTATACATTATATACCACATGCTGATTGCTATACTGTACAATAACTTATATATCACATATCCAGCTGCTGTGTTATCAGGGTTATACAGTTACTATACATTATATACCACATGCTGATTGCTATACTGTACAGTAACTTATATATCACATATCCAGCTGCAGTGTTATCAGGGTTATACAGTTACTATACATTATATACCACATGCTGCTATACTGTACAGTAACTTATATATCACATATCCAGCTGCTGTGTTATCAGGGTTATACAGTTACTATACATTATATACCACATGCTGCTATACTGTACAGTAACTTATATATCACATATCCAGCTGCTGTGTTATCAGGGTTATACAGTTACTATACATTATATCCCACATGCTGATTGCTATACTGTACAGTAACTTATATATATAACATATCCAGCTACTGCTGTGTTATCAGAGTTATACAGTTACTATACATTATATACCACATGCTGCTATACTGTACAGTAACTTATATATCACATATCCAGCTGCTGCTGTGTTATCAGGGTGATAGTTACTATACAATATATACCACATGCTGCTATACTGTACAGTAACTTATATATCACATATACAGCTGCTGTGTTATCAGGGTTATACAGTTACTATACATTATATACCACATGCTGCTATACTGTACCGTAACTTATATATCACATATCCAGCTGCTGTGTTATCAGGGTTATACAGTTGCTATACATTATATACCACATGCTGATTGCTATACTGTACAGTAACTTATATATCACATATCCAGCTGCTGTGTTATCAGGGTTATACAGTTACTATACATTATATACCACATGCTGCTATACTGTATAGTAACTTATATATCACATATCCAGCTGCTGTGTTATCAGGGTTATACAGTTACTATATATTATACACCACATGCTGCTATACTGTACAGTAACTTATATATCACATATCCAGCTGCTGCTGTATTATCAGGGTTATACAGTTACTATACATTATACACCACATGCTGATTGCTATACTGTACAGTAACTTATATATCACATATCCAGCTGCTGTGTTATCAGGGTTATACAGTTACTATACATTATACACCACATGCTGATTGCTATACTGTACAGTAACTTATATATCACATATCCAGCTGCTGTGTTATCAGGTTATACAGTTACTATACATTATATACCACATGCTGATTGCTATACTGTACAGTAACTTATATATCACATATCCAGCTGCTGCTGTGTTATCAGGGTTATACGGTTACTATACATTATATACCACATGCTGCTATACTGTACAGTAACTTATATATCACATATCCAGCTGCTGTGTTATCAGGGTTATACAGTTACTATACATTATATACCACATGCTGCTATACTGTACAGTAACTTATATATCACATATCCAGCTGCTGTGTTATCAGGGTTATACAGTTACTATACATTATATACCACATGCTGATTGCTATACTGTACAGTAACGTATAATATCACATATCCAGCTGCTGTGTTATCAGGGTTATACAGTTACTATACATTATATACCACATGCTGATGACTCCACATCATCTCACCAGTAGGGGGTGGTGTATCCTCCACAGCACAAGCAGGAGTGAAAAAGGATAAAAAGACCGGCTCTCAGGGTGTTTCTATTAAATAAAGTTAACATGAAAATACAGTGGTGCCTTGGATTACGAGCATAATCCGTTCTGGGACTGTGCTTGTAATCCAGCTATGGAGAGATTACCTCCACAATCCTGTCCCCTGATGCAAGCCCCAGCCTGAAGTGGATCTGCCATGATTTGGAAGGTGAGGAAATTTTGAAAACCTGTGAGCTCTTCTTGCGAAATGCTCTTAATCCATGCTCTTACTCTTAAACCGAGGTACCACTGTAATAATAATCTACCTAGATAGATGGTGACACTATGTGAAAAATGACAAGGATGAGTAATGGTTAAAATCATAGAATGCTAAAGGAAAAAACGGGCAAGATTGGAGTGCTGACCTCGAGACTCCATACTCCAACCTGACCGTCACCAGATCCCGAACGCCACTGCAAATGATTGCTATGATAGCATATATGTAATGTACAGTATATCCATTACTGATCCTGAGTTACATCCTGTATTATCCTCCAGAGCTGCACTCACTATTCTGCTGGTGGGGTCACTGTGTACATACATTACATTACTGATCCTGAGTTACATCCTGTATTATACTCCAGAGCTGCACTCACTATTCTGCTGGTGGGGTCACTATGTACATACATTACATTACTGATCCTGAGTTACATCCTGTATTATCCTCCAGAGCTGCACTCACTATTCTGCTGGTGGGGTCACTATGTACATACAGTACATTACTGATCCTAAGTTACATCCTGTATTATACCCCAGAGCTGCACTCACTATTCTGCTGGTGGGGTCACTGTGTACATACATTACTGATCCTGAGTTACATCCTGTATTATACTCCAGAGCTGCACTCACTATTCTGCTGGTGGGGTCACTGTGTACATACATTACATTACTGATCCTGAGTTACATCCTGTATTATCCTCCAGAGCTGCACTCACTATTCTGCTGGTGGGGGTAATATAGATTACTGGGGTACCAAGGATATAATCTCAGTATGATGGATGTGAGCTGTCAGACTTCGGAGCTGTAATCGCTCTCCATCCCTCCAGCAGTCTGGTCACAGGGACACATGTCATGTGCAGCAGATGACGAGTCCCCTCTTAATCCCCCCTTCCCTTCTTCTTAAAGTGACGAATCATTGTGCGTCCCTGGCAGGGAAGGAGTTAAGGGCCGGGCCCTTCCGCACAGTTCTGTCCTCTCCTCCTTTTTACCAACTTTTCAAAGGCTTCATTCACCTTGTGCAGCCAGACAGAAAATGCAGGGATGCCGCAGTGATGCCTGGGCAGAGTAGGCCCAGCTTGGGGGGGTCTGTGATGCTGTAATCTCCCCTCCCCCTACACCCCATGGCCCTTTTTTCCAGGATGCTTTGTAACTCCAGATAAAGAGCTGAGGTTGGGGCCATAGACATTGTAGCGGAGGGCCGGCTGCTGGAGGTGGGCAGCCACTCAGTGCCATTGGGGGGGCTTGTTAGTTTGCAGTTAATGGCCAATTGGCGGACCGGGGGTCTATTATGGCTGTATAAAGCGGGGGGCCTGGGGACAAGGAGGGAGCCGATAGTTACACCAGGGAAATGCAGAAGTATCTTAGAATCACCCCCACCCCCCAATGCAGGGACCCCCGGAGCTCAGACCAATAGAAGGATACATGAAGAATGATATCAGAGGAGAATATGGCCCCTGATGTTACATCGTATCAGGGGGAGAGATCCATCACCTGGAACCATAGGATCAGGAATACGTGACCTGTAGGGGTCTGATCGCTGAGACCCCCATCGATCACGAGAACAAGGGTCCCCACCCTATTTGGTCACTATGTGACATAGCGGTGGGGTGGGCTCTGTCCTCAGGAGCCCCATATATATATATATGTGTGTGTGTGTTTTTTCCTTTTAAATCAACTGGTGTCATAAAGTTATACAGATTTGTAATTTACTTCTATTAAGAAATCTCCAGTCTTCCAGTACTCATCAGCTGCTGTATGTCCTGCAGGAAGTGGTGTAGTCTCTCCAGTCTGACACCGTGCTCTCTGCTGCCACCTCTGTCCATGTCAGGAACTGTCCAGAGCGGGAGAGGTTTTCTATGGGGATTTGCTGCTGCTCTGGACAGTTCCTGACATGGACAGAGGTGGCAGCAGAGAGTATTGTGTCATACTGGAAAGAATACACCACTTCCTGCAGGACATACTGCAGCTAATAAGTGCTGGAAGACTGTAGATTGTTGTTTTTTTTTTTAAATAAAAGGAAATTACAAATCTGTATAACTTTCTGCCACCAGTTGATTTGAAAGAAAAAAGAAAAGGTTAAGCAAGCCCTTTAAGTAGGAGATTCCAGACTGATAATGGAAGCGTTTCCAGCAGCACAGAGACTTTCAGGAGAGAGGGATCTTGTGGGGGCAATAATAATATTATTGAAGACAGGGAGGAAGTTTATATGTTTGAGTGTTTGTTCTCATGTAGAGTTTGGATATTGCAGGGAATAAGATAGTAGCTGCAGCTGCACAGAGTATTTCAGGAGTTCAGTTACATTGAATAACTTTGTACGTAAAAAACACTGGAATAATATCTGATTATTATTAAAGAGATTATTCAAGATTAAAGGACAACTCCGGACAAAAGTATTTTTTAATATGTTATTACTTATGGAAAGTTAGACAAATTTCTAATGTACATTAATTATGGGAAATGCACATGTAGGGCTATTTCCCTTAATTTATCAGATCATGGAGTGTTAGAATTCTCTCAGAAACCGTGACATCACGACAAAGGGTGTAATTCCTATGGAGTGTCCATCAGGGCGCACACTATATATATATATATATATATATATATATATATATATATATATATATATATATATATATATATAAAGTCAATGAGTACCATTGACTTCTATATATAGTGCGCTCCTGCTGGACACTTTATCAATGGATGTGTATGTAAAAATGTTATGTACAGTACGTTTTCATTGAATACATTTATGGAATACTTTGGGGAGCAAGTGTCCTTGCTCCCTAAAGTATCCCTTGAATGTATACAATGAATACATTCGGAGGGCACCGAGCAGGGAGGGAGAGAGGTGCCTGTGCATCTACCTCCCCCGTCCCTCCCTGCTTGGTGCTGGGCACATATACACAGTACTACTCCTCCCATCCTCTGCTCATAGTATGAGCAGAGGATTGGGAAGTAGTACCTGTGCTATCCCCATTACGCCGCCGCCGCACAGCTGCTCATCACAAGGGCTTCATCATGCCCCCTCCTCCGCTCCCCCTCCTCTCAGCTTCCAATTTCTAACTATCCCCCCGCTCACCGCCGCCGCTCTCTGCTCCCACATACTGCCTCCCGGTCCGTACTACATGCCGGCCGCGCCAGCCCTCCCTCACCCCGGTGACGCAGCCGGCATGTAGTGCGGACCGGGAGCCGGTATGTAGGAGCAGAGAGCGGAGAAGGGGGCATGATGAAGCCCTTGTGATGAGCAGCTGTGCGGCGGCGTAATAGGGGATAGCACAGGTACTACTCCCCAATCCTCTGCTCATACTATGAGCAGAGGATGGGAGGAGTAGTACTGTGTATATGTGCCCAGCACCAAGCAGGGAGGGGGGGGAGGTAGATGCACAGGCACCTCTCTCCCTCCCTGCTCGGTGCCCTCCGAATGTATTCAAGGACACTTGCTCCCCAAAGTATTCCATAAATGTATTCAATCAAAACGTACTGTACATAACATTTTTACATACACATCCATTGATTCAATAGAGTGTCCAGTAGGGGCGCACTATATATAGAAGTCAATGGTACTCATTGACTTCTATATAAAGTGCGCCCCCTGCTGGACACTCCATAGGAATTACACCCTTTGTCGTGACGTCACGGTTTCTAAAGAGAATTCTAATACTCCATGATCTGATAAATTAAGGGAAATAGCCCTACATGTGCATTTCCCATAATTAATGTACATTAGAAATTTGTCTAACTTTCCATAAGTAATAACATATTAAAAAATACTTTTCGACGGACTTCTCCTTTAAGAAGACACAGCTGCTCTCTGCCAGACACAGCGCCACCCCTGTCCTCAGGTTGTATGTGGTATTACAACTTGGCCCCATTCACTTCAATAGGACTAAGATGCAATAACAAGAGGACTAGAGTGGCGCTGTTTCTGCAACAAAGCGGTCAAGTTTTTTCTGGAAAACCCCTTTAACTCATAAATGCTATTTCTGTTACAGCGAGGTTTACTAATAACAGGCTTTACCAAAGTGTTGGAGAATTGAAGAGGCAGTTACTTATGGGGTCTGACACACTTTGTCACCAGCGTGCTTCACTTACATCTATTTCTGTTCAATTCATGTAAAAAAATTTAAAAAAAGTTTTCTCTAAATTCAGTTTAGGGCTTAGTGTAGCAGTGATCTTTAGTCTTTTGCTGCCATCTAGTGGCCATACCATAGTACTACGCACAATGACACCATCGGCATGAAAAGGATTTCTCCAGGTAACATTAAACCACACGCCCTTTCTTATTGTTGGATAAGTTTAATATAATAACCGGTTACAAGTCCCATCCCCCCCAATTCTGATTCTAACTCAGCTAGACGATTATACGGCCCCCTATAGTAGTTAGGATCTGGATCAATCTGCGGTACAGCGCCTCCTCATCCTCTTTGTCCATATGGGCCGATACGTTGACCCTGTAACATCACAGTCTGGAGGAGAAGGCCGGAGTAACTTGGCCCCTTCAATTGTCTAGAAATTCTTCTTCATCTGGAATATATAAAAGTGATGATAGTCGATTATTGGCCGGCAGTGACAGCAAGCAGTGGCTGCCCAGATCTGGCTCTCGTTCTATACTCACCATTGGCGGGCACCCCGCAGTACTCCTTACATTCCTTCTCCGTATAGAAGTGGTTACCGTTCCCCTTACAGCCGCTATACAGAAAGGTGACGCACTTTCCTTCGGCCGCATTGAATGCCCAGCGGAGGTGAGCCCCTCTGCAAGGGCCAGCAACTATCCGTAAGCGGCAGGCAGCTGGAAGAGAGAAGATCCATGGATCAGTGGTGGTCCCTGGCACCGGCTATTAGGGGAATACAGCATGGGCCGCCATATTGGTGTCATTGCGGCCCCCTGTGACATCAGCCTGGATTGTGGCCCCCAAGAGGGGCTGTAGGGGGGTATGTTGGACATATTAGGGGCCAGAGCGGCCACGAGAGCCTCACCTTCTGTTCTGCAGGTCTGGAGACAATATCGCTCTGTATCAAAGTTATTGAGGTTCCCAAGGCAGCCGCCATATTGGAAGGTCTCACAGGCCATGGAGGAAGCATTGTAGAAATAGCGATTCAGGGATCCCAGACATGGACCAGCGGCCGGAGCTAGATGGCAGGAGCCTGCGGGGACATGATCACCATCACTTACACTGAGGACATTAAAGGGGCCGGGCGGTTGGGTGTCATTTAGTTGTCTAGGTCACAGTCATCCCTGCTTGCAGTCAGTGAGTGGAAACCTTCATGGTGTCTGACAGGGCTGGAGGTTGTTACAATGTATCATAGAGGATAAGAGCTTGGGGAGAGGGATATCGATGCTGCAGCTGTCTTTTTTAGCATCTGGCTGTATGAGACTTCCATTCACTGCCAGGGAGCAGAGATTTTATACATGGAGAATAAATGAAATGTGAAGTGTATAGAAAGTTAAGCTGTGTTGTGTATGGGTGATGATGGGGACACTCACCCGCCCTGTTGTTTGTGAATGGGGTGTCATCTCCTGACCCCTCTTGAGCCTCCTCCGCCACCGCTCTCTGAGATCTCTGTGTACAGAGGGAGAAGATCCGGGTCACTCATTGTCCAGGGTGGGTGACTATCGGCTGATCCCTGCTCCCCCCATGACACTGTCCACTAGGCACGCCGCACTGGCATCACCAGATAATATGGCTGAGATGCCACCGGAGATGCCACATAATCTCTAATAATATATATCTGTACCGTATTACCATATGTCATACATACCCTGTGCGTCACCTCCATGTCCCCTGGGCTACATTCACCTGTCACAGAGGCAGAAGAAGCAATTATTTCATCATTTCACCTCATTACAGTCTCCATCTGTATACTCCATGGAAAATATGGATAGATAGATAGGAGATATATGACAGACAGACAGACAGACAGACAGACAGATAGATAGATAGATAGATAGGAGATAGATAGGAGATAGATAGATAGATAGATAGATAGATAGATAGATAGATAGGAGATGGATAGATAGATAGATAGATAGATAGGAGATAGATAGATAGATAGATAGATAGATAGGAGATAGATAGGAGATAGATAGATAGATAGATAGATAGATAGGAGATAGATAGATAGATAGATAGATAGATAGATAGATAGATAGATAGATAGATAGATAGATAGGAGATAGATAGATAGATAATTACCTTTATTCTCAAGAACAAAAATGGAATCCTCTTCTATTCCTTGATCCAGAGCAAACTGCTTGAAGTCGTCGATGAGACTCTGCCTGAGCTCCGGGGTCCTTCCTGTCCTCAGAGGGTAAAGCAGCCATTAAGATTATACGGTTCTGCTATACGCTACTCCATGATTCACAGTGCATTGTGGGAGATTGTCCTACATAAGTCATCCGGTGGAGTTCCCTTTTAATTCTGCATTACCAATTACTGTCATGCTCCACCTTCGCCTCTGCATTTGCCATAACCCTGTGTATAATCTTTTCTCAGAGTGCCCCTTAAAGCGACTCTGTACCCACAGTCTGACACCCCCAAACCACTTGTACCATCAGATAGCTGCTTTTAATCCAAGATCTGTCCTGGGGTCCGTTTTGGCAGGTGATGCAGTTATTGTCCCAAAAAAAAACTTTTAAACTTACAACTCTGTGCCCTATGGGAGTATCTGTGCCCGAACTTTGCACCACCCCTCCGTCCCTCCTCCCCACCCTCTTCATCATTAGGAATGCCACTGAAACATTTTCTCCATGCTGAACATTGCACAGGTCCTTAACGATCCAGCCCATGTGCCGGGCTAAACAGGTGGGGAATAGGAGGCAATCTGCCTGGAGCATTCCTAATGATGAAGAGGGACAGAGAGGTTGTGTCAGCCTAACGCATACACAATCCAGGCCACTCCCGTAGGGCTCGGGGCTGGCAATTTAAAAGTAAATTTTTAGCACAATAACTGCATCACCTGCCATCTTAAATTAAAAGCAGCTATCTAAAGATACAAGCGGTTTGGGGGGGGTCAGATTGCGGGTACAGAGTCGCTTTAAGGATGCTGTAGAGCACAGTACCCCAGCACATAGGACCCCTCCATGGCACTCACCGTACAGCTTGACCGTGGTGGTGGTCTCCCCTCGCTTGGTTTTCCTCATCAGCATGGTCGCATACTCATTGTAGTTGGTGAATACAATGTAATTGACCACTTCTCCGCCATATTCTGCAGGGAGGACATGGGGGCTGTTATACTGCAGGTAATGGCGCCTCTCATTGGTCTATAGGTATCTATAGGTAGACTTACTGTGACTGGTGTACTTAAACTTCCCCGGGACGCTGGTCTTCTGGTAGGTGCCGGGCATTTGTGTGCAGGTTCCTCGTCTATATGAAATAATAATAATTCTGTAGTGTTTAATGCCTGTAATACTAACAACCCACCACTAGGAGGAGCCATTGTGAGGGGCAGAATCTATGCCCCCCCTTATCCTGTGTGATATTCGGGGTCTCTTCCAGCACCTGTTCTTGGGTGCGACTACAATCTCTGCCCCCTCTTATATACAGGACTGTACCTCATCCTGGTGCTGAGCGTCTGGATCTCCTCGTCCGTCTGGCCCTCACTCAGCTCCAGGCTTCCCATGTCATATTTGCCCTTGTATTTTTTCAGCCACTTACAGGTGGAGCCGATGGCGATATCGTACCATTTCCCAAAGATCTGAGAGGAGCAGAGAGGGACATGGAGGTAAAAAGCTCTGACACAGCTTCTCCTGTCTGTAATGGGCGGGGTTCTTTAAGTCTTTTGTCAAGCTCCGCCCCTGTACGAAGCATAGCTATGTATTCGAGTGTTCCTTTAAATCTCCTAATGTTAGAAATACAAAGTATTAAAGAGGTAGCTCACAAAAAAATTCTTTGAAATCAACTGGTGGCAAAGATTTGTAATTTACTTCTATAAAAAAAAAAAATCTCCAGTCTTCCAGTACTTATCAGCTGCTGTATGTCTTGCAGGAAGTGGTGTATTCTCTTCAGTCTGACACAGTGTTCTCTGCTGCCACCTCTGTCCATGTCAGGAACTGTCTAAAGAAGCAGCAAATCCCCATAGAAAACCTCCCCTTCTCTGAACAGTTCCTGACATGGACAGAGGTGGCAGCAGAGAGCACTGTGTCAGACTGGAGAGAATACACCACTTCCTGCAGGACATACAGCAGCTGATAAGTACCAGAAGACTGGAGATTTTTTTTTTTTTTTTTTTTTTGGGTAAATAAGATGTTTATTACACACCAAGAGCAATCATTTCATTATCACAAATGAAATAAGACAAAAATATAACAGTTACGTTCAACCTTAACAGCAATGTCATACATGGTCAAAATTAGTAATGTGTCAAGAAACATGACAAAGGAAATTATGAGACGTCCAATGTGTAGACATTAGATAGCTCTATATGTGTGGTGTATAAATCAAATGGAAGGATAACGAACATCATATAAGACTGGAGATTTTTTAATAGAAGTAAATTACAAATCTTTGCCACTTTCTGGCACCAGTTGGTTTCAAAGAATTTTTTTTTTATTGAACTACCCCTTTAAGAAAAGAAGTAGCCCCACTTCTCATCAATGTTTAGCTCTTAAAGGCGTTATCCAAGATTAGAAAAACACAGCTGTTTTTTTCCCTTCCAAAACAGCGCCACATCCGTCCCCAGGTTATTTGTGTTATTACAACTCTGCTCCATTCACTTTCAGTGTTACTAAGCTGCAATACTGCACATAAACTGAGGACAAGGTTGGCAATGTTCCTTTAAATGTCTTTATAATATGATTAGAATCCCCAATTGTAGTTCAAAGCCCTTCAAATGTTCAACAAAGATTTGAAGGGAAACTCCCTCCAGCAGGTGGCACTGTAGAGCAAGGTGCGAGCAAGCAGGAGAGGTTTTCTATGGGGATTTGCTGCTGCTCTGGACAGTTCCTGACATGGACAGAGGTGGCAGCAGAGAGCACTGTGTCAGACTGGAGAGAATACACCACTTCCTGCAGGACATACAGCAGCTGGAAGACTGGAGATTTTTGAATAGAAATAAATTACAAATCTAAAGAACTTTCTGACACCAGTTGCTTTGAAACCCATTTGTCAGTGACTGGCGCTGAGCAGCTTGCAGTGTATTGCTGTATATGAAAGCTGCAGAATTCAGCTGCTTCCCATAGATAAGAGGCAGCAGCAGCAATAATAACACAGATGTCCGCTAACCCTCCATTGTACCCTGTAGAGAGCGGCGGCAGCAGTTTGATTCTTACCCCATTGATATCAAAGTTCTCCTGTGTGGGGATGAAGTCCTCGGTGGTCACTGGGCTGCCGGCCACCAGGGCCAGGATCAGCGGCAGCAGGTACAGGCACATCCTCATGGTGACGGGCAGCTCCTGGACTCTGGATCAGCTTCTGCTTGTGTAATGGGTCAGGGAGCTGGATGCAGTTTCATCACATAATCTGACCAATGGCAAGAAGACATATTGATCTGGACATCAAACAGAGCAATCCCTCCCCCCACAGGTGACAGGACCTCCAGAGCACAAATCAATAAGAGGTTCCAGGGAAAGTCAGCAGGTTATCCCTGAAGTTATCTGCAAACTGGAGTGTGGAGGCAAGAGGGGTCAGCCATTGTGTTATGGATAGAAAAAGCCCCCCGCTCCATCTCATCCATCCTTGTATTATAGATATATATCCCATCAGGTTTACATTCACTTACTGTAGATTTACCACCACATCTGATGGAAGGCTCCTCCAAGCATCTACTACTCTTTCAGCCCCCCAATAACCTCTGACTGTGTCCACTTCTTGTGTTCAGTTTCTTATTACATACACCTGGGGTACAGGGTAGTGACACTTGGGGTACAGGATAGTGACACGCTGACACCTGGGGTACAGGATAGTGACACTTGGGGGACAGGATAGTGACACTTGGGGGACAGGATAGTGACACTTGAGGTACAGGATAGTGACACTTGGGGTACAGGATAGTGACACTTGGGGTACAGGATAGTGACACTTGGGGTACAGGATAGTGACACCTGGGGTACAGGATAGTGACACGCTGACACTTGGGGTACAGGATAGTGACATTTGAGGTACAGGATAGTGACACGCTGACACTTGGGGTACCGGATAGTGACACGCTGACACTTGGGGTACAGGATAGTGACACTTGGGGTACAGGATAGTGACATGCTGACACTTGGGGTACAGGATAGTGACACTTGGGGTACAGGATAGTGACACTTGGGGTTCCAGATAGTGACACTTGGGGTACAGGATAGTGATACTTGGGGTACAGGATAGTGACACGCTGACACTTGGGATACAGGATAGTGACACTTGGGGTACAGGATAGTGACACTTGGGGTACAGAATAAGGACACTTGGGGTACAGGATAGTGACACTTGGGGTACAGGATAGTGACACGCTGACATTTGGGGCCCAGGATAGTGACACACTGACACTTGGGGTACAGGATAGTGACACTTGGGGTACAGGATAGTGACACTCGGGGTACAGGATAGTGACACAATGACACTTGGGGTACAGGATAGTGACACTCGGGGTACAGGATAGGGACACTTGGGGTACAGGATAGTGACACTCAGGGTACAGGATAGTGACACTTGGGGTACAGGATAGTGATACGCTGACACTTGGGGTACAGGATAGTGACACTTGGGGGACAGGATAGTGACACTTGGGGTACAGGATAGTGACACTCAGGGTACAGGATAGTGACACTTGGGGTACAGGATAGTGACACTTGGGGTACAGGATAGTGACATGCTGACACTTGGGGTACAGGATAGTGACACGCTGACACTTGGGGTACAGGAATGTGACACTTGGGGTACAGGATAATGACACGCTGACACTTGGGGTACAGGGTAGTGACACTTGGGGTACAGGATAGTGACACGCTGACACTTGAGGTACAGGATAGTGACACGCTGACACTTGGGGTACAGGATAGTGACACAATGACACTTGGGGTACAGGATAGTGACACGCTGACACTTGGGGTACAGGATAGTGACACTCGGGGTACAGGATAGTGACACTTGGGGTACAGGATAGTGACACGCTGACACTTGGGGTACAGGATAGTGACACTTGGGGTACAGGATAGTGACACGCTGACACTTGGGGTACAGGATAGTGACACTTGGGGTACAGGATAGTGACACTTGGGGTACAGGATAGTGACACTTGGGGTACAGGATAGTGACACTTGGGGTACAGGATAGTGACACGCTGACACTTGGGGTACAGGATAGTGACACGCTGACACTTGGGGTACAGGAATGTGACACTTGGGGTACAGGATAGTGACACGGGGTACAGGATAGTGACACTTGAGGTACAGAATAGTGACACTAGGGGTACAGGATAGTGACACTTGGGGTACAGGAATGTGACACTTGGGGTACAGGATAGTGACACGGGGTACAGGATAGTGACACTTGGGGTACAGGATAGTGACACTTGGGGTACAGGATAGTGACACTTGGGGTACAGGATAGTGACACTTGAGGTACAGGATAGTGACACTTGGGGTACAGGATAGTGACACGCTGACACTTGGAGTACAGAATAGTGACACTTGGGGTACAGGATAGTGACACTCGGGGTACAGGATAGTGATATGCTGACACTTGGGGTACAGGATAGTGACACTTGGGGTACAGGATAGTGACACTTGGGGTACAGGATAGTGATATGCTGACACTTGGGGGACAGGATACTGACACTTGGGGGACAGGATAGTGACACATGGGGTACAGGATAGTGACACCTGGGGTACAGGATAGTGAAACTTGGGGTACAGGATAGTGACACTTGGGGGACAGGAAAGTCTTCAGTCTCCTGTTAGTCTCCCCAGTGTGTACATAGTTGGGGTCACTCATTATCAGTAGTTTTGGGGGTCTCGTATATTGCTGGTGTTATTATTTGTGTTCTTGGACTTTTTCTTTCTTCTTTATCAACTTTGAACTTTTCCTTTTATTTACTCTGAATCATTAACCAGGAAGCAGAACAACGATCCGCACAGATCCGTACCCCCCCTCAGCGGCTGAGATACCGGGACCACAGAGGGGTCCTGTATAGAGTGCTAGACTATATCACAGATGGGGTGCAGGCCAACCCCGGACCCCTCTTATCCACAGCATCACTGCCACAGGGTCCCCTCACTTTTCTTCTTTACTGTTGGCTCAGCAGACAGTATCACACATGATGGGCTTAGATACAGCAGCTAAGCAGGTATCACACATGACAGGCTTAAATGCAGCAGCTCATCAGGCAGTATCACACATGACAAGCTTAGATACAGCAGCTCAGCAGACAGTATCACACAGGGCAGGCTTAGATACAGTAGCTCACCAGACAGTATCACACAGGGCAGGCTTAGATACAGTAGCTCACCAGACAGTATCACGCATAATAGGATTAGATACAGTAGTTTAGTAGACAGCGGTACACATCACAGGATTAGATACACCAGCACGGCAGACTGTATCACACATTATAGACTTCGGTTTATCAGTCTACCACACAGTATCACACATGATAAGCTTAGATACATCAGTTCAGCGCACAGTATCTCACATATTGGGCTCATTTATACTAATTCAGTACCTGGTACACATGATAGGATGAGATACGCTGCTCAGCAGACAGTATCACCCACACAGAAGGCTTAGATACATCATACACTAGACAAGTGTTTGCTTTCTGTGGTTTTATTTCATTCTACTATGGATAAGAGATGGGATACAGTGAGGGATGGGGGGTCCTGGGGCGATGTAGGGGGTCCGCTGGCTGCTATCTCTGTAAAACATAAACAGGGCAGAAGGTCAGAGGTCGCTGTCCTCGGGAGCAGGGGACGTTCACACTGTCAATATTGGCAGAAGCGTCCCTCTCAGATTGTGGTATATGACGGGGGCAGCCGGGTCATCAGCAACAACACATCAGCCTGAAATTATACGGATGACCTGAAGGGGGCGACATGGAGGGCCCCCTATAAATTAGGGTTAATTCCTTCCCCCTACTTTTGCAGTATCCCAGTACTAGGAAGGAAAAAAAAAAAAGCCAACCTGGGCCGGGCCCCCCACTGTATCCAGGGGCCCCACATTGGTCCTATAGGTGTGTCCTCTCTAATATCCCGGGCCCCCCAGTGTATCCAGCGGCCCCACATTGGTCCTATAGGTGTGTCCTCTCTAATATCCTGGGCCCCCCACTGTATCCAGGGGCCCCACATTGGTCCTATAGGTGTGTCCTCTCTAATATCCCGGGCCCCCCACTGTATCCAGGGGCCCCACATTGGTCCTATAGGTGTGTCCTCTCTAATATCCTGGGCCCCCCACTGTATCCAGGGGCCCCACATTGGTCCTATAGGTGTGTCCTCTCTAATATCCCGGGCCCCCCACTGTATCCAGGGGCCCCACATTGCTCCTATAGGTGTGTCCTCTCTAATATCCCGGGCCCTCCACTGTATCCAGGGGCCCCACATTGCTCCTATAGGTGTGTCCTCTCTAATATCCCGGGCTCTCCACTGTATCCAGGGGCCCCACATTGCTCCTATAGGTGTGTCCTCTCTAATATCCCGGGCCCCCCACTGTATCCAGGGGCCCCACATTGGTCCTATAGGTGTGTCCTCTCTAATATCCCGGGCCCCCCACTGTATCCAGGGGCCCCACATTGGTCCTATAGGTGTGTCCTCTCTAATATCCCGGGCCCCCCACTGTATCCAGGGGCCCCACATTGCTCCTATAGGTGTGTCCTCTCTAATATCCCGGGCCCCCCACTGTATCCAGGGGCCCCACATTGCTCCTATAGGTGTGTCCTCTCTAATATCCCGGGCCCCTCACTGTATCCAGGGGCCCCACATTGGTCCTATAGGTGTGTCCTCTCTAATATCCCAGGCCCCCACTGGTCCTATTGGTGTGTCCCCTGTAATATCCCGGGCCCCGCACTCAGCATTGCCTCTCTCTCAGGGTTATACGTTGGTCTCATGTGAGGGGCAAATGCTGGACTGTCAGATATAAGATGGCGTCACATATAGAATTACCTAAATTCCCTTGGGGATGCACTCGTCTGCGAAAAGATGGAGAATAGAATCCATTAATTGTAATATTACAGTCCTATATCCATACATCCCTATACTACATCCTATATCTATATACTATATCCTATATCCATACATCCCTATACTATATCCTATATCCATACATCCCTATACTACATCCTATATCTATACATCCCTATACTACATCCTATATCTATACATCCCTATACTACATCCTATATCTATACATCCCTATACTACATCCTATATCTATATACTATATCCTATATCCATACATCCCTATACTATATCCATACATCCCTATACTACATCCTATATCTATACATCCCTATACTACATCCTATATCTATACATCCCTATACTACATCCTATATCTATACATCCCTATACTACATCCTATATCTATATACTATATCCTATATCCATACATCCCTATACTATATCCTATATCCATACATCCCTATACTACATCCTATATCTATACATCCCTATACTACATCCTATATCTATACATCCCTATACTACATCCTATATCTATATACTATATCCTATATCTATATACTATATCCTATATCCATACATCCCTATACTATATCCTATATCCATACATCCCTATACTACATCCTATATCCATACATCCCTATACTACATCCTATATCTATACATCCCTATACTATATACTATATCCATACATCCCTATACTACATCCTATATCCATACATCCCTATACTACATCCTATATCCATACATCCCTATACTATATACTATATCCTTACATCCCTATACTATATCCTATATCCATACATCCCTATACTATATCCTATATACATACATCCCTGTACTATATCCTATATCCATACATCCCTATACTATATCCTATATCCATACATCCCTATACTATATCCTATATCCATACATCCCTATACTATATCCTATATCCATACATCCCTATACTATATCCTATATCCATACATCCCTATACTATATCCTATATCCATACATCCCTATACTATATACTATATCCATACATCCCTATACTATATCCTATATACATACATCCCTATACTACATCCTATATCCATACATCCCTATACTATGTCCTATATCCCTATACTATATGCTATATCCATACATCCCTATACTATATCCATATATCCCTATACTATATACTATATCCATATATCCCTATACTATATACTATATCCATACATGTCTATACTATATCTTATATCCATACATCCCTATACTATATCTTATATCCATACATCCCTATACTATATCCATACATCCATATACTATATCCATACATGTCTATACTACATCCTATATCCATACATCCCTATACTATATCCATACATCCCTATACTACATCCTATATCTATACATCCCTATACTATATCCATACATCCCTATACTATATCCATACATCCCTAAACTATATGCTATAGCCATACATCCCTATAATTATATCCATATATCCCTATACTATATACTATATCCATATATCCCTATACTATATCCATACATCCCTATACTATATCCATACAGCCCTATACTATATACTATATCCATATATCTCTATACTATATCCTATATCCATACATCCCTATACTATATGCTATATCCATACATCCCTATACTATATCCATAGATCCCTATACAATATCCATACATCCCTATACTACATCCTTATACTACATCCTATATCCATACATCCCTATACTATATCCATACATCTCTATATTATATCCATAGACCCCTATAAAACAATCCTATATCTATACATACTATATCCTATACATTCACAATGCTATATCCATGAAATCCCATACCTCCCCCCCCTCGGTACGTACCTCCATCTGGAATCATAAAGGTGTCATCAGGTGTCAGGCCCATCTCTTTGATGTGATCAATAAATTGTTTTTTGATGTCATCCGGCACATTTTTGCCTCTCCCTGAGGAAGAACGACCATAAATCTGTTATACCACACCGATATATAGATATACACTGGGGTTATGCTCCATGCTCCTCCAGCCAATGTATCCGGGTGGCTATGACCTTATGGCGGCCTCATTGGGCCCTAAGCTACACCCCGGCCTTTTCTTACACAGCTTGGCCAGCAGGGGCGCTATAGATATTTGCCATTCATGGAGTAGAGAAAGCTGGATCACAGCCTGTGCTTCCTATAGGACCTATTTATGGACAGTCCATTGATTTCAATAGGCAACCTGTAATACTTTGACTCCCCTGTGGTGGAGCTGCAAGAAAACTGAGAACTTGCTAACATGATGAGTGAAGATGAGAGTGCGGAGTTCCCCTTACCATTGAGATTGATGGTCATGCAGGGCTTCCCATCATGGACGCTCTTCATAAACTCCATAGAGAATGAGTGGTAGTCAGAGCCCACCATGATGACTTCATTGTCTCCTTGTGCTGTATAGAAGCCATAAGATTCATTGTTATTAGGGATGGAGAGACCCCAGCCCGTCCCAGCGGCCCCCTCTCCTATACTCACGGGAGTGGTACTTGTAGTGCCCACTGGAGACGCTCTCCAGGCTGAAGTCCATCTGCTGGCAGCCCTTAGGTCTGAGATCAGGAGACATCATATCATTCTCTGTATAATCAATGAAGACTGAGAAGTCCCGCAGGGACCACCAGCCACCACTTACCCCATGAAAGCCACGCTGTTCTTCACTGTATGACCGTCCGTGGCATAAACAATGAGGGGGCGCTTCATGCCCTTCTTCATTTCATTGAACATCGGGCAGTTTGATGCTGCTATAATACCGTACCACCTGCCCGCATACTAAAGACAGCACAAAGGATGCTGGTTATAACATATATCACCATAGGGGGCAGTAGTATAGTAGTTACCGTATATCCCTTTATATAGGAGCAGTATTATAGTAGTTATATTCCTGTATATAGGAGCAGTATTATAGTAGTTATATTCTTGTATATAGGAGCAGTATTATAGTAGTTATATTCCTGTATATAGAGGGCAGTATTATAGTAGCTATATTCCTGTATATAGGAGCAGTATTATAGTAGTTATATTCCTGTATATAGGAGCAGTATTATAGTAGTTATATTCCTGTATATAGAGGGCAGTATTATAGTAGTTATATTCCTGTATATAGGAGCAGTATTATAGCAGTTATATTCTTGTATATAGGAGCAGTATTATAGTAGTTATATTCCTGTATATAGGGAGCAGTATTATAGTAGTTATATTCCTGTATATAGGAGCAGTATTATAGTAGTTATATTCCTGTATATAGGAGCAGTATTATAGTAGTTATATTCTTATATATAGGGGGCAGTATTATAGTATATTCTTGTATAGAGGAGCACTATTATAGTAGTTATATTCTTATATATAGGAGCAGTATTATAGTAGTTATATTCCTGTATATAGGGGCAGTATTATAGTAGTTATATCCTTGTATATGTGCACACACCTCCCTCCCCGAAACTTGTGGATACAATAAAGCCGCTTAGCTGAAACATACGGGTTAGTGCTACTGCTTGCTTCTATCCATGAATTATAGCAGTTATATTTTTGTATATAGGGAGCAGTATTATAGTAGTTATATTCTTGTATATAGGGGGCAGTATTATAGTAGTATATTCCTGTATATAGGAGCAGTATTATAGTAGTTATATTCTTGTATATAGGAGCAGTATTATAGTAGTTATACTCCTGTATATAGGAGCAGTATTATAGTAGTTATATTCTTGTATATAGGAGCAGTATTATAGTAGTTATATTCTTGTATATAGGAGCGGTATTATAGTAGTTATACTCCTGTATATAGGAGCAGTATTATAGTAGTTATATTCCTGTATATAGGAGCAGTATTATAGTAGTTATATTCCTGTATATAGGGGCAGTATTATAGTAGTTATATTCCTGTATATAGGGGGCAGTATTATAGTAGTTATATTCCTGTATATAGGAGCAGTATTATAGTAGTTATATTCTTTGATATAGGAGCAGTATTATAGTAGTTATATTCTTGTATATAGGAGCGGTATTATAGTAGTTATACTCCTGTATATAGGAGCAGTATTATAGTAGTTATATTCCTGTATATAGGAGCAGTATTATAGTAGTTATATTCCTGTATATAGGGGCAGTATTATAGTAGTTATATTCCTGTATATAGGGGGCAGTATTATAGTAGTTATATTCCTGTATATAGGAGTAGTATTATAGTAGTTATATTCCTGTATATAGGGGCAGTATTATAGTAGTTATACACGAACTGGAGAGAATGGAACGGCTGCACATCCCATCTATGGCTGATACTAATGCCGCCAGGCCTATATTAAAAATCAACACCAGAGTGTCTGTATATGAATTGATCAAACCATATTGCCCCGTGTACCACCGCGCAGGTCCTCTGGTCCACAAGGGTCCCCACGCTAACTCCACACCGTGTCGGTCAGCGACCGCCAACCCCGCAAAGCGCGCACGTGCAGGGAAGGGAGGCCACGGAACGGCCCTGCAACCCCAATGTCACAGGACCAGACCCAAAAAGCCCCACCAAAACCCAGCCAGCACCACCGGCGGGGAAGGCTGCCCCCAAACGACACAAGTATGGATATGGTATTACACTTACCATTGCTGCTCTCACAGAATGGGGAAGACATAGGGTCCAGACATGTGAGCACAGACATATCCTGCCAATTTTGGTCATGTGGGTCTTATAAAGGAGTGCTAGCTGTTCAGAGAGGGAGAATTGCAAAACACGAACTGGAGAGAATGGAACGGCTGCACATCCCATCTATGGCTGATACTAATGCCGCCAGGCCTATATTAAAAATCAACACCAGAGTGTCTGTATATGAATTGATCAAACCATATTGCCCCGTGTACCACCGCGCAGGTCCTCTGGTCCACACGGGTCCCCTCGCTAACTCCACACCGTGTCGGTCAGCGACCGCCAACCCCGCAAAGCGCGCACGTGCAGGGAAGGGAGGCCACGGAACGGCCCTGCAACCCCAATGTCACAGGACCAGACCCAAAAAGCCCCACCAAAACCCAGCCAGCACCACCGGCGGGGAAGGCTGCCCCCAAACGACACAAGTATGGATATGGTATTACACTTACCATTGCTGCTCTCACAGAATGGGGAAGACATAGGGTCCAGACATGTGAGCACAGACATATCCTGCCAATTTTGGTCATGTGGGTCTTATAAAGGAGTGCTAGCTGTTCAGAGAGGGAGAAATGCAAAACACGAACTGGAGAGAATGGAACGGCTGCACATCCCATCTATGGCTGATACTAATGCCGCCAGGCCTATATTAAAAATCAACACCAGAGTGTCTGTATATGAATTGATCAAACCATATTGCCCCGTGTACCACCGCGCAGGTCCTCTGGTCCACAAGGGTCCCCACGCTAACTCCACACCGTGTCGGTCAGCGACCGCCAACCCCGCAAAGCGCGCACGTGCAGGGAAGGGAGGCCACGGAACGGCCCTGCAACCCCAATGTCACAGGACCAGACCCAAAAAGCCCCACCAAAACCCAGCCAGCACCACCGGCGGGGAAGGCTGCCCCCAAACGACACAAGTATGGATATGGTATTACACTTACCATTGCTGCTCTCACAGAATGGGGAAGACATAGGGTCCAGACATGTGAGCACAGACATATCCTACCAATTTTGGTCATGTGGGTCTTATAAAGGAGTGCTAGCTGTTCAGAGAGGGAGAATTGCAAAACACGAACTGGAGAGAATGGAACGGCTGCACATCCCATCTATGGCTGATACTAATGCCGCCAGGCCTATATTAAAAATCAACACCAGAGTGTCTGTATATGAATTGATCAAACCATATTGCCCCGTGTACCACCGCGCAGGTCCTCTGGTCCACACGGGTCCCCACGCTAACTCCACACCGTGTCGGTCAGCGACCGCCAACCCCGCAAAGCGCGCACGTGCAGGGAAGGGAGGCCACGGAACGGCCCTGCAACCCCAATGTCACAGGACCAGACCCAAAAAGCCCCACCAAAACCCAGCCAGCACCACCGGCGGGGAAGGCTGCCCCCAAACGACACAAGTATGGATATGGTATTACACTTACCATTGCTGCTCTCACAGAATGGGGAAGACATAGGGTCCAGACATGTGAGCACAGACATATCCTGCCAATTTTGGTCATGTGGGTCTTATAAAGGAGTGCTAGCTGTTCAGAGAGGGAGAATTGCAAAACACGAACTGGAGAGAATGGAACGGCTGCACATCCCATCTATGGCTGATACTAATGCCGCCAGGCCTATATTAAAAATCAACACCAGAGTGTCTGTATATGAATTGATCAAACCATATTGCCCCGTGTACCACCGCGCAGGTCCTCTGGTCCACACGGGTCCCCACGCTAACTCCACACCGTGTCGGTCAGCGACCGCCAACCCCGCAAAGCGCGCACGTGCAGGGAAGGGAGGCCACGGAACGGCCCTGCAACCCCAATGTCACAGGACCAGACCCAAAAAGCCCCACCAAAACCCAGCCAGCACCACCGGCGGGGAAGGCTGCCCCCAAACGACACAAGTATGGATATGGTATTACACTTACCATTGCTGCTCTCACAGAATGGGGAAGACATAGGGTCCAGACATGTGAGCACAGACATATCCTGCCAATTTTGGTCATGTGGGTCTTATAAAGGAGTGCTAGCTGTTCAGAGAGGGAGAATTGCAAAACACGAACTGGAGAGAATGGAACGGCTGCACATCCCATCTATGGCTGATACTAATGCCGCCAGGCCTATATTAAAAATCAACACCAGAGTGTCTGTATATGAATTGATCAAACCATATTGCCCCGTGTACCACCGCGCAGGTCCTCTGGTCCACAAGGGTCCCCACGCTAACTCCACACCGTGTCGGTCAGCGACCGCCAACCCCGCAAAGCGCGCACGTGCAGGGAAGGGAGGCCACGGAACGGCCCTGCAACCCCAATGTCACAGGACCAGACCCAAAAAGCCCCACCAAAACCCAGCCAGCACCACCGGCGGGGAAGGCTGCCCCCAAACGACACAAGTATGGATATGGTATTACACTTACCATTGCTGCTCTCACAGAATGGGGAAGACATAGGGTCCAGACATGTGAGCACAGACATATCCTGCCAATTTTGGTCATGTGGGTCTTATAAAGGAGTGCTAGCTGTTCAGAGAGGGAGAATTGCAAAACACGAACTGGAGAGAATGGAACGGCTGCACATCCCATCTATGGCTGATACTAATGCCGCCAGGCCTATATTAAAAATCAACACCAGAGTGTCTGTATATGAATTGATCAAACCATATTGCCCCGTGTACCACCGCGCAGGTCCTCTGGTCCACACGGGTCCCCACGCTAACTCCACACCGTGTCGGTCAGCGACCGCCAACCCCGCAAAGCGCGCACGTGCAGGGAAGGGAGGCCACGGAACGGCCCTGCAACCCCAATGTCACAGGACCAGACCCAAAAAGCCCCACCAAAACCCAGCCAGCACCACCGGCGGGGAAGGCTGCCCCCAAACGACACAAGTATGGATATGGTATTACACTTACCATTGCTGCTCTCACAGAATGGGGAAGACATAGGGTCCAGACATGTGAGCACAGACATATCCTGCCAATTTTGGTCATGTGGGTCTTATAAAGGAGTGCTAGCTGTTCAGAGAGGGAGAATTGCAAAACACGAACTGGAGAGAATGGAACGGCTGCACATCCCATCTATGGCTGATACTAATGCCGCCAGGCCTATATTAAAAATCAACACCAGAGTGTCTGTATATGAATTGATCAAACCATATTGCCCCGTGTACCACCGCGCAGGTCCTCTGGTCCACAAGGGTCCCCACGCTAACTCCACACCGTGTCGGTCAGCGACCGCCAACCCCGCAAAGCGCGCACGTGCAGGGAAGGGAGGCCACGGAACGGCCCTGCAACCCCAATGTCACAGGACCAGACCCAAAAAGCCCCACCAAAACCCAGCCAGCACCACCGGCGGGGAAGGCTGCCCCCAAACGACACAAGTATGGATATGGTATTACACTTACCATTGCTGCTCTCACAGAATGGGGAAGACATAGGGTCCAGACATGTGAGCACAGACATATCCTGCCAATTTTGGTCATGTGGGTCTTATAAAGGAGTGCTAGCTGTTCAGAGAGGGAGAATTGCAAAACACGAACTGGAGAGAATGGAACGGCTGCACATCCCATCTATGGCTGATACTAATGCCGCCAGGCCTATATTAAAAATCAACACCAGAGTGTCTGTATATGAATTGATCAAACCATATTGCCCCGTGTACCACCGCGCAGGTCCTCCGTGTTTTGCACTCCTCCTGGTGAGACCCACATGACCGCAATTAGCAGGAGACATCTGAGTGCTCATGGTTTTATATCCCTCCTGTCTGTCCCATTCTATCTTTGATAGCTATGGTGAGTGCAATACCTTATCCAGACTTGTGCTGTTTGGGGGCAGCTTCCTCCGCCGGTGGTGCTGGCTGGGTTTTGGTGTGGCATTTTTGGGACTGGTCCTGTGGCATGGGGGTTACAGGGCCGTTCCATGGCCTCCCTTCCCTGACTGTGCACGCCTGCGGGGGTGGTGGTCACTGACCGGCACAGTGTGGACTTAGTGTAGGGACCCATGTGTATCAGATACCTGCACGAGGTACATGGGGCAGTGTGGCTTGATCAATTCACATACAGAATTCTGATGTTTTTTATGCAGCCGAGAGGTACTAGTATCAGCCATAGGTGTGAGGTGCAGCACTCTTTTTCTTCCCTGAACCGTATTTTGTTTCTCTCTTTTCTCCGTGTTTTGCACTCCTCCTGGTGAGACCCACATGACCGCAATTAGCAGGAGACATCTGAGTGCTCATGGTTTTTATCCCTCCTGTCTGTCCCATTCTATCTTTGATAGCTATGGTGAGTGCAATACCTTATCCAGACTTGTGCTGTTTGGGGGCAGCTTCCTCCGCCGGTGGTGCTGGCTGGGTTTTGGTGTGGCATTTTTGGGACTGGTCCTGTGGCATGGGGGTTACAGGGCCGTTCCATGGCCTCCCTTCCCTGACTGTGCACGCCTGCGGGGGTGGTGGTCACTGACCGGCACAGTGTGGACTTAGTGTAGGGACCCATGTGTATCAGATACCTGCACGAGGTACATGGGGCAGTGTGGCTTGATCAATTCACATACAGAATTCTGATGTTTTTTATGCAGCCGAGAGGTACTAGTATCAGCCATAGGTGTGAGGTGCAGCACTCTTTTTCTTCCCTGAACCGTATTTTGTTTCTCTCTTTTCTCCGTGTTTTGCACTCCTCCTGGTGAGACCCACATGACCGCAATTAGCAGGAGACATCTGAGTGCTCATGGTTTTAATCCCTCCTGTCTGTCCCATTCTATCTTTGATAGCTATGGTGAGTGCAATACCTTATCCAGACTTGTGCTGTTTGGGGGCAGCTTCCTCCGCCGGTGGTGCTGGCTGGGTTTTGGTGTGGCATTTTTGGGACTGGTCCTGTGGCATGGGGGTTACAGGGCCGTTCCATGGCCTCCCTTCCCTGACTGTGCACGCCTGCGGGGGTGGTGGTCACTGACCGGCACAGTGTGGACTTAGTGTAGGGACCCATGTGTATCAGATACCTGCACGAGGTACATGGGGCAGTGTGGCTTGATCAATTCACATACAGAATTCTGATGTTTTTTATGCAGCCGAGAGGTACTAGTATCAGCCATAGGTGTGAGGTGCAGCACTCTTTTTCTTCCCTGAACCGTATTTTGTTTCTCTCTTTTCTCCGTGTTTTGCACTCCTCCTGGTGAGACCCACATGACCGCAATTAGCAGGAGACATCTGAGTGCTCATGGTTTTAATCCCTCCTGTCTGTCCCATTCTATCTTTGATAGCTATGGTGAGTGCAATACCTTATCCAGACTTGTGCTGTTTGGGGGCAGCTTCCTCCGCCGGTGGTGCTGGCTGGGTTTTGGTGTGGCATTTTTGGGACTGGTCCTGTGGCATGGGGGTTACAGGGCCGTTCCATGGCCTCCCTTCCCTGACTGTGCACGCCTGCGGGGGTGGTGGTCACTGACCGGCACAGTGTGGACTTAGTGTAGGGACCCATGTGTATCAGATACCTGCACGAGGTACATGGGGCAGTGTGGCTTGATCAATTCACATACAGAATTCTGATGTTTTTTATGCAGCCGAGAGGTACTAGTATCAGCCATAGGTGTGAGGTGCAGCACTCTTTTTCTTCCCTGAACCGTATTTTGTTTCTCTCTTTTCTCCGTGTTTTGCACTCCTCCTGGTGAGACCCACATGACCGCAATTAGCAGGAGACATCTGAGTGCTCATGGTTTTAATCCCTCCTGTCTGTCCCATTCTATCTTTGATAGCTATGGTGAGTGCAATACCTTATCCAGACTTGTGCTGTTTGGGGGCAGCTTCCTCCGCCGGTGGTGCTGGCTGGGTTTTGGTGTGGCATTTTTGGGACTGGTCCTGTGGCATGGGGGTTACAGGGCCGTTCCATGGCCTCCCTTCCCTGACTGTGCACGCCTGCGGGGGTGGTGGTCACTGACCGGCACAGTGTGGACTTAGTGTAGGGACCCATGTGTATCAGATACCTGCACGAGGTACATGGGGCAGTGTGGCTTGATCAATTCACATACAGAATTCTGATGTTTTTTATGCAGCCGAGAGGTACTAGTATCAGCCATAGGTGTGAGGTGCAGCACTCTTTTTCTTCCCTGAACCGTATTTTGTTTCTCTCTTTTCTCCGTGTTTTGCACTCCTCCTGGTGAGACCCACATGACCGCAATTAGCAGGAGACATCTGAGTGCTCATGGTTTTAATCCCTCCTGTCTGTCCCATTCTATCTTTGATAGCTATGGTGAGTGCAATACCTTATCCAGACTTGTGCTGTTTGGGGGCAGCTTCCTCCGCCGGTGGTGCTGGCTGGGTTTTGGTGTGGCATTTTTGGGACTGGTCCTGTGGCATGGGGGTTACAGGGCCGTTCCATGGCCTCCCTTCCCTGACTGTGCACGCCTGCGGGGGTGGTGGTCACTGACCGGCACAGTGTGGACTTAGTGTAGGGACCCATGTGTATCAGATACCTGCACGAGGTACATGGGGCAGTGTGGCTTGATCAATTCACATACAGAATTCTGATGTTTTTTATGCAGCCGAGAGGTACTAGTATCAGCCATAGGTGTGAGGTGCAGCACTCTTTTTCTTCCCTGAACCGTATTTTGTTTCTCTCTTTTCTCCGTGTTTTGCACTCCTCCTGGTGAGACCCACATGACCGCAATTAGCAGGAGACATCTGAGTGCTCATGGTTTTAATCCCTCCTGTCTGTCCCATTCTATCTTTGATAGCTATGGTGAGTGCAATACCTTATCCAGACTTGTGCTGTTTGGGGGCAGCTTCCTCCGCCGGTGGTGCTGGCTGGGTTTTGGTGTGGCATTTTTGGGACTGGTCCTGTGGCATGGGGGTTACAGGGCCGTTCCATGGCCTCCCTTCCCTGACTGTGCACGCCTGCGGGGGTGGTGGTCACTGACCGGCACAGTGTGGACTTAGTGTAGGGACCCATGTGTATCAGATACCTGCACGAGGTACATGGGGCAGTGTGGCTTGATCAATTCACATACAGAATTCTGATGTTTTTTATGCAGCCGAGAGGTACTAGTATCAGCCATAGGTGTGAGGTGCAGCACTCTTTTTCTTCCCTGAACCATTATAGTAGTTATATTCCTGTATATAGGAGCAGTATTATAGTAGTTATATTCCTGTGTATAGGAGCAGTTTTATAGTAGTTATATTCCTGTATATAGGAGCAGTATTATAGTAGTTATATTCCTGTATATAGGAGCAGTATTATAGTAGTTATATTCTTATATATAGGAGCGGTATTATAGTAGCTACATCCCTGTCAATAGGGGGCAGTATTATTCCTGTAACGATATCTAGCGTATATTGGACATGAATTGGTCTTATTAGTGGATAGCAGTATAATGTACCAGTACTTCAGTACATTTAGGGATTTGTTCAGTATCAAAAATCGGTTTAAAGGAAAATAGAGTAGTTGTTGTCTGTGATCGCTGCTTCCATGGTGTAACGGAATCTTAATGGTTGTGAGGTGTAATGCCAGGACGTCTGTATTTTAGATATATAAGTATCATTAGGTTATTTCACTTACTTTGTTCATGTCAAAATCTTTTTGCGGCTGTACATCTTTGGCCTGGCACTGGATGACGAGGAGGAGCAGGGCGGCTGCAGTCACCTGGAGCATGGTTGCGGTGATGGGTTGATGTGAGGTTCCTGACCCTGGCTTCTCTATTTATACAGAATCCAGAAGCAAGAGCAGAACTCCTGATATAGAAAGCCATTGTTGGAGATAAGAGCGTTATGTAATCGGCGACCTGGAGTCTTCGGTTCGGCTTCTAATGAGGGATCAGTTTCAGTGTAAGGAGCAGCAGCTGCCAAAGGGCTGATATTAATCTATGATATATTATATATACAATAAGCAGCGGCTGCATAGGGTCTGGTCAACTTCATGTTTAGCCCCTGTAATGTACAATGGAAGTGATCATCCATCATGATGTCCAGAATCATATAGGCTGCTCCAGCCTCATCCTCACTGAACACCCCACATGTGCACGGATGAGAACCCAAAGAAGAAGAATACAGCCTGGGCACAGTACATAATACAACCATAGTAAACCCTGGTCCAGTGACATACCACACAAAATAAGAAATATAATAAATCCCCACACCATATACAGAAACACACACTGGATATTATATATATATATATATATATATATATATATATTGGCCCTGAACTGGTTCCGCATCCCATATCCCAAGTACATGATACAACCCAGGATTTTCTGTATATACTAAAATCCCGCACAAAGCCCCTTCCCCCATATAACCCACCACCCAACCTAAACCCCACAAAACCCCAACCCCAGGTGTGAGAACCAATGCTAAAGGGGAAGATTCATCAATGTTGCGCCCCTGGCGTGCACCAACCATACCCCCTCCTTGTCTGAAGGGTGGGAGGAGAGTGCGGGGAGAAGGCATGTGCCTCCTAGTAAATCTGACTGGGTAAGGGGGGGGGGGAGCTTTATTTAAGACTGGCGTACAAGTGGACCAGTTTTAATAAATGTCCCCCTAAATGTATACGAATAAGCACATACTAATAATCTATACAGGACAATGTAACAAACATACACAATGAACCAAAGTGAGGCCTTTCAGCCCTACACACAGCCCAAATGCCCCTATATTCCCATATATCTACATCACAAAACAAAAGACAGCATCAGCCCAGCACCCGGAGAGGAGACGCGGCTAATGTACCTTAGTAACCACCTTATCCACAGGGGGCGCTGTGCCTCTAACCACCTCATCCACAGGGGGCACTGTGCCTCTAACCACCTCATCCACAGGGGGCGCTGTGCCTCTAACCACCTCATCCACAGGGGGCACTGTGCTCCTAACCACCTCATCCACAGGGGGCGCTGTGCCCCTAACCACCTCATCCACAGGGGGCGCTGTGCCTCTAACCACCTCATCCACAGGGGGCACTGTGCTCCTAACCACCTCATCCACAGGGGGCACTGTGCCTCTAACCACCTCATCCACAGGGGGCGCTGTGCCTCTAACCACCTCATCCACAGGGGGCGCTGTGCCTCTAACCACCTCATCCACAGGGGGCGCTGTGTCTCTAACCACCTCATCCACAGGGGGCGCTGTGCCTCTAACCACCTCATCCACAGGGGGCGCTGTGCTCCTAACCACCTCATTCACAGGGGGCCCTGTGCTCCTAACCACCTCATTCACAGGGGGCCCTGTGCCTCTAACCACCTCATCCACAGGGGGCACTGTGCTCCTAACCACCTCATCCACAGGGGGCGCTGTGCCTCTAACCACCTCATCCACAGGGGGCGCTGTGCCTCTAACCACCTCATCCACAGGGGGCGCTGTGCCTCTAACCATCTCATCCACAGGGGGCGCTGTGCCTCTAACCACCTCATCCACAGGGGGCGCTGTGCCTCTAACCACCTCATCCACAGGGGGCGCTGTGCCTCTAACCACCTCATCCACAGGGGGCGCTGTGCCTCTAACCACCTCATCCACAGGGGGCGCTGTGCCTCTAACCATCTCATCCACAGGGGGCGCTGTGCTCCTAACCACCTCATCCACAGGGGGCGCTGTGCCTCTAACCATCTCATCCACAGGGGGCGCTGTGCCTCTAACCACCTCATCCACAGGGGGCGCTGTGCCCCTAACCACCTCATCCACAGGGGGCGCTGTGCCCCTAACCACCTCATCCACAGGGAGGATTTTACGCTGCGTCGATACTAAACACCGTGCACTCCACGTGTGGTACCTGACCACTATGCTGACTAGGAATGAAGTGCTCCGGTCCCAGCCACCAAGGTTTCTGAATGCTCCATAGGCCCATTTCGCATAGGAGAGGCGGGACAACCTGGGCCACCCGATGGAAGCGCCCACCCTGTTGTAAACCTCTGTATTAAAGGGACAATGAAGCAGAAAATGCTCCATGCTTTCCAGCATGCCTCCACACTCCTCCCGGGGACATCCCCGATCCTCAGAGCTCCTGCACTTCAGATTGTCCCTCACATACAGTTTCTCATGGAAGCAGCGCCAAGCCAAGTCCCAAAACTTCAAGGGGATCCTGATGGAATTCAATAGGCCCAAACCAACCTCCAGATCCCGGCTTGGGCAATCCTTGAGCGCCAGCGGTTTTTGGAAATGGGATGACAGGACCCTATTGTCAAGGAATATCCTCGACAGAGTCCTAATCTCCCACATCCCCAAACCCCACCGACGAATGACCTTCAGAACCAGGGTAGTATAAGCCGGAAGATGCCCGTGTGGTGTGCGGAGATCCTTCACTTGCCCTCCTGTCTCCCATTCCTGGAAGAAAGGCCGAAACCATCCCCTACAGGAGAATACCCACGGAGGAGCCCTCTCTTTCCAGAGGTTTGCAATGTTGGTCTTAAGAAAGGTATTCACCAGGAACACCACGGGGTTGACCATACACAACCCCCCTTGTCTCCTCGTACGGTAAGTAACCTCCCTCTTGACTAGGTTCAGTCTATTCCCCCATAACAGCTGGAAGAACACACTGTAGACCCGAGTCCAGAGCGGTTCTGGCAAAACGCAAACACTGCCCAGATATATCAGCAAAGGGAGCAGGAAAGTTTTGATCACGTTAACCCTTTCCCTGAGGGTCAAAGACCAACCCTTCCACTGATCCACCTTCTGCTTGGGGTAAACTTTTGCAGACTCCTGGAGCTCTGGAAGGGTGTCCGGGAGATCAAATCCAGGATCTCCACCTCCCAGCTAAAGACTCTCACACTTATCCCGGTTGATCTTGGAACTGGATGCCTCCAACATCACCCATTACTGATCATGTACTGATCCTGAGTTACATCCTGTATTATACCTCAGAGCTGCACTCACTATTCTGCTGGTGGGGGTCACTGTGTACATACATTACATTACTGATCCTGAGTTACATCCTGTATTATACCTCAGAGCTGCACTCACTATTCTGCTGGTGGGGTCACTGTGTACATACATTACATTACTGATCCTGAGTTACATCCTGTATTATACCTCAGAGCTGCACTCACTATTCTGCTGGAAGGGTCACTGTGTACATACATTACATTACTGATCCTGAGTTACATCCTGTATTATACCTCAGAGCTGCACTCACTATTCTGCTGGTGGGGTCACTGTGTACATACATTACATTACTGATCCTGAGTTACATTCTGTATTATACCTCAGAGCTGCACTCACTATTCTGCTGGTGGGGTCACTGTGTACATACATTACATTACTGATCCTGAGTAACATCCTGTAATTCTTTTTATTAGAAAAATATAAAACTTAACAAGTATAACTGCATAAACATAAACATAAACGAGGCTACATCAGCCAGAACAAAACCAAATACAAAGCTTTCTGCTTATAACAAAAACAACAAATTAATAAATTCTTAAATAATGTCTTTACGGAAAGGAAATCATCCCTCACACCTGCCTCACCGGCCAGTCCAGCTTCATTATAAGATACTACCAAAATCCCCCCAAACTTACCCCAAACTTACAACTATTACTAACCCCACCACCACCACTACTACCTACCCCACACTCACACCTCACAGCACACAGAAATTATATAGTAAAGTCACTTTAGACCAAAGGCCAAAAAGCTATAACATGGTTTGAGCCATTCTTGTCTCTAACTTAATACAGTCCCTGCTTGGACATAACTGAACAAAATAAGAAAACCAAAACTACACAAAGCTTTTTTTTTTTTTTCCCCTTCAACACACACAGCACCCCCCACTCACACACACCCCAGCACAATTCACCAACCAAACCTCCCATCCCCATATACATATCTCCCACCTACTCCCCCCCCCCCCCACACACACACACACACACACTAGACAACTTTAACAGTTAAGAAACTATCCTCAACTAAACAAAGTTAGTACAAATAGTAAAAAATGAAAACATCAAATACTAACTTAAGAATACCAGGTCCGGCTGCCTTATATACATAAAGATAAAATATTATAATAATAATAATAATAATAATAACAATAATAATAATAACAACAATAATAATAAAGTATACTAATAAACAATAATGCAAATAATAATAAAATTATAGCAATCAAATACATAAACCTATCTAATATTCTAACTACAAACCCCATCACCCACACCCCAAATCTGGACATGAGTCTGGGTCCATAAGTTCAGTTCTTGTCCCTCAGTGACTCATGCCAGAACCCCATCCAAGGAAAAGCATACGATGTAAACCCCCCATTGTCCCTCCCAACCTATCCTATACCCCATACCATATACAATAACTATAATCGTCCATAGGACTTATCCAGCCCTCAACTTACCAAACTACCTAAAACACCAACACCACAACACATAACAAGGCTCAAGTTCGGTAGCCTGTAAGCCCTTTACTGTTTATAACTGAATAGAAAATTAAAACAAAAACCTAACGTGTCATGCACAGCCCCGCACCGGGATCGGAGGATGGCAGACCGGGTACCATAATAATTTATAACCTATCCCTGACTATTCTCCCTACCCTCTCCCTACTACTATCCCTAAATATTAATCTAACCCTCACACTCTCCCTACCTTTGTCCCTATCTACTCTGTCCCTAACCAGAATTATGGTCCCTCACCCAGTGGGCTCAGTACCTAGGGCACAGCGAAGGAAAAACCTCTCCACAGGAGAGAAGCCCTACTTGTGCCCAGCCTGCCATACTCCAAAGACCTGATCTTCCCAAGGTCACCAGTGATGTTCCTACAGACCTCCACCTCGGAGAGGACTCTACGCTGTGTAGATACTAGACACCGTGCGTTCCACGTGTGGTACCTAACTACTATGCTGACTAAGAATAACGTGCAGCGATCTCGGCCACCCAGGTTCCTGAATACTCCATAAGCCCACTCCGGATAGGTGAGACTGGCTAACTGACTCCAACCTATGGAGGCGCCCACCCTGGTGTAAACCCCTATATTGAAGGGACAATGAAGCAGGAAATGATCCATGCTTTCCAGCGTATTTCCACACTCCTCACGGGGACACCCCCGATCATCGGAGCTCCTGCACTTCGAATTGTCCCTCACATATAGCTTCCCCTGGAAGCAGCGCCAGGCCAAATCCCAAAACTTCTGAGGGATCCGTTTCGAGTTTAAAAGACTAAGCCCAACCTCTAGATCCCGACCTGGGCAATCCCTGAGCGCCAGGGGCTTCTGGAAATGGGTCAACAGAACCCTTTGGTCAAGGAATTTCCTCGACTGAGTCCTGATCTCCCACATTCCCAGACCCCACCGACGTACCATCTTCAGAGTCGGGGTAGCGTAAGCCGGAAGATATCCATGGGGTGTACGAAGGTCCTTCACTCGCCCTACTGTCTCCCATTCCTGGAAGAAAGGCCGAAACCATTCCCTACAGGAGAATACCCACGGAGGAGCCCTCTCTTTCCAGAGGTTTGTGATGTTAGCTTTCAAGAAGGTGTTCACTAAGAACACCACAGGGTTCACCATAGACAAACCCCCAAGTCTCCTCGTGCGGTACGTAACCTCTCTCTTGACCAGGTTCAGCCTATTCCCCCATAACAGCTGGAAGAACAGGCTGTAGATCCTAGTATAGGAAGCCTCTGGCAAGATACATACACTGCCCAGGTAGATAAACAAAGGGAGCAGGTACGATTTGATCAGGTGTACCCTTTCCCTTAAGGTTAAAGACCAACCTTTCCACTGGTCCACCTTCCGAGTGGCATCCAGGAGCCTACCATCCCAGTTTTTAGTGGGGTAATCACCCTGACCGAATGTAATGCCTAGGATTTTTGCAGAGTCTTGGGGCCCTGGAAGGGTGTCTGAGAGATCAAACCTGGGATCTCCCCCTCCCAGCCAGAGACTCTCACACTTATCCCGGTTGATCTTGGAACTGGATGCCTCCAACATCACCCATTACTGATCATGTACTGATCCTGAGTTACATCCTGTATTATACCTCAGAGCTGCACTCACTATTCTGCTGGTGGGGTCACTGTGTACATACATTACTGATCCTGAGTTACATCCTGTATTATACCTCAGAGCTGCACTCACTATTCTGCTGGTGGGGTCACTGTGTACATACATTACATTACTGATCCTGAGTAACATCCTGTATTATACTCCAGAGCTGCACTCACTATTCTGCTGGTGGGGTCACTGTGTACATACATCACTAATCCTGAGTTACATCCTGTAATTCTTTTTATTAGAAAAATATAAAACATAACAAGTATAACTACATAAACATAAACGCGGCTCCATCAGCCAGAACAAAAACAAATACAAAGCTTTTCTGCTTATAACAAAAACAACAAATTAATAAATTCTTAAACAATGTCTTTACGGAAAGGAAATCCTCCCTCACACCTGCCTCACCGGCCAGTCCAGCTTCATTATAAGATACTACCAAAATGCCCCAAACTTACAACTATTACTACCCCCACCACCGCTACTACCTACCCCACCACCGCTACTACCTACCCCACACTCACACCTCACAGCACACAGAAATAATATAGTAAAGCCACTTTAGACCAAGGGCCAAAAAGCTATAACAAGGTTTGAGCCATTCTTGTCTCTAACTTAATACAGTCCCTGCTTGGACATAACTGAACAAAATAAGAAACCAAAACTACACAAAGCTTTTTTTTTTTTTTTTTTTTCCTTCAACACACACAGCACCCCCCACTCACACACACCCCAGCACAATTCACCAACCAAACCTCCCATCCCCATATACATAACTCCCACCTAACCCCCCCCCCCCCACACACACACACACACACACAATACACAACTTTAACAGTTAAGAAACTATCCTCAACTAAAACTAACCTAACAAAACAAAGTTAGTACAAATGGAAACATCAAATACTAACTTGAGAATACCAGGTCCGGCTGCCTTATATACTTAAAGATAAAATATGATAATAATAATAATAATAATAATAATAATGTATACTAATAAACAATAATGCAAATAATAATAAAATTATAGCAATCAAATTACATAAACCTATCTAATATTCTAACTACAAACCCCATCACCCACACCCCAAATCTGGACATGAGTCTGGGTCCATAAGTTCAGTTCTTGTCCCTCAGTGACCCATGCCAGAACCCCAAGTACTCATCCAGGAAAAAGCATGCGATGTAAACCCCCCATCACCCCTCCCAACCTATCCTATACCAATACCATATACAATAACTATAACCGTCCATAGGGCTTATCCAGCCCTCAACTTACCAAACTACCTAAAACACCAACACCACAACACATAACAACAAGGCTCAAATTCGGTAGCCTGTAAGCCCTTTACTGTTTATAACTGAATAGAAAATTAAAACAAAAAGCTAAAGTGTCATGCACAGCCCCCCACCGGGATCAGAGGATGGCAGACCGGGTACCATAATAATTTATAACCTATCCCTGACTATTCTCCCTACCCTCTCCCTTACTACTATCCCTAAATATTAATCTAACCCTCACACTCTCCCTACCTCTGTCCCTATCTACTCTGTCCCTAACCAGAATTATGGTCCCTCACCCAGTGGGCTCAGTACCTAGGGCACAGCAAAGGAAAACCCTCTCCACAGGAGAGAAGCCCTACTGGTACCCAGCCTGCCATACTCCAAAGACCTGATCTTCCCGAGGTCACCAGTGATGTTCCTACAAACCTCCACCTCGGAGAGGACTCTACGCTGTGTAGATACTAGACACCGTGCGTTCCACGTGTGGTACCTAACCACTAAGCTGACTAGAAATAACGTGCAGCGATCTCGGCCACCCAGGTTCCTGAATACTCCATAAGCCCACTCCGGATAGGTGAGACTGACTAACTGATTCCAACCTATGGAGGCGCCCACCCTGGTGTAAACCCCTATATTGAAGGGACAATGAAGCAGGAAATGATCCATGCTTTCCAGCGTATTTCCACACTCCTCTCGGGGACACCCCCGATCATCGGAGCTCCTGCACTTCAAATTGTCCCTCACATATAGCTTCCCCTGGAAGCAGCGCCAGGCCAAATCCCAAAACTTCTGGGGGATCCTCTTTGAGTTCAATAGACTTAACCCAACCCTCAGATCCTGACCTGGGCAATCCCTGAGCGCCAGGGGCTTCTGGAAATGGGTCAACAGAACCCTTTGGTCAAGGAATTTCCTCGACTGAGTCCTGATCTCCCACATTCCCAGACCCCACCGACGTATCATCTTCAGAGTCAGGGTAGCGTAAGCCGGAAGATATCCATGGGGTGTACGAAGGTCCTTCACTCGCCCTCCTGTCTCCCATTCCTGGAAGAAAGGCCGAAACCATTCCCTGCAGGAGAGTACCCACGGAGGAGCCCTCTCTTTCCAGAGGTTTGCGATGTTAGCTTTCAAGAAGGTGTTCACTAAGAACACCACAGGGTTCACCATAGACAAACCCCCAAGTCTCCTCGTGCGGTACGTAACCTCTCTCTTGACCAGGTTCAGCCTATTCCCCCATAACAGCTGGAAGAACAGGCTGTAGATCCTAGTATAGGAAGCCTCTGGCAAGATACATACACTGCCCAGGTAGATAAACAAAGGGAGCAGGTACGATTTGATCAGGTGTACCCTTTCCCTTAAGGTTAAAGACCAACCTTTCCACTGGTCCACCTTCCGAGTGGCATCCAGGAGCCTACCATCCCAGTTTTTAGTGGGGTAATCACCCTGACCGAATGTAATGCCTAGGATTTTTGCAGAGTCTTGGGGCCCTGGAAGGGTGTCTGAGAGATCAAACCTGGGATCTCCCCCTCCCAGCCAGAGACTCTCACACTTATCCTGGTTGATCTTGGAACTGGATGCCTCCAACATCACCCATTACTGATCATGTACTGATCCTGAGTTACATCCTGTATTATACCTCAGAGCTGCACTCACTATTCTGCTGGTGGGGTCACTGTGTACATACATTACTGATCCTGAGTTACATCCTGTATTATACCTCAGAGCTGCACTCACTATTCTGCTGGTGGGGTCACTGTGTACATACATTACATTACTGATCCTGAGTAACATCCTGTATTATACTCCAGAGCTGCACTCACTATTCTGCTGGTGGGGTCACTGTGTACATACATCACTAATCCTGAGTTACATCCTGTATTATACCCCAGAGCTGCACTCACTATTCTGCTGGTGGGGCCACTGTGTACATACATTACTGATCCTGATCTGTTTCCTTTTGGAGGAGAGTTTGGTGCCAGGGAACCTGGATGATAAATCCTACAATCTCTGGGAGGGCTCTGCCTGTATTATGGAGTCACTGCCGCCTGTGGTCTCCTATGTACAGATCCTAAACCTGCAGATAACAGCAGGACTCGGAGACGCCACCTTCTGGGTCACAGGCGGGCGATGGGGTCACCTCCCTGCTGTACAGATTGTATTACCGCCTCCCTATTACTACATCAGATCATCTCTTATCAGGAGCGCTCACTGCCAAGCGTCTTATGGGATAAGGCAGAACATCTTGGTAGTTTCCACCTCGTCCCGGAGATAACACTGGGAACATAAGATACTGGTGAGGTTACACAGAGGCTGCTGCCATCCGGTGGGGGGTCAGTACAGCAGCACAGAGGATTTCAGATGGGACAGGTGCCATCATGTAGGGCTCCATGATCTGACCACATTAGTGCACAGATATAAATGGTAGATCATAAGTATATAGGAAAGAGCAGGGTCACAGCAGCACAGAGCGTTTTAGGAAGCCGTCCACTCATGGTGTCTCGTGATGGCAGCGTGCATTGTGACATGATGTGGGGAGGGTTAATGGAGACCCTCACAGAGATGGAAGGAGAAAGCTGTCCAGCAGCACAGAGTATTTCAGGAGTAGTGTGCTGATCCTAAGGGACAGTGAAGTTGTTAGGGGTATTATTTGGTAACCGTGTGACAGTATTATGTATGATCCTAATGTTGGTTCCTTGTATAGAGGTGTAATGTGGTAACAGTATGACGGTATTATTTATGGTGATAATACTGGTTCCTTGTATGGAGGTATTACGTGGTAACAGTATGATGGTGTTACGTATGGTGATAATATTGGTTTCTTGTATAGAGGTATTACGTGGTAACAATATGACGGAATTATGTATGGTGATAATATCGGCTACTTGTATAGAGGTATTATCTGGTAACAGTATAATGGTATTATGTATGGTAATAATATTGGTTCATTGTATAGAGGTATTATCTGCTAACAGTATGACGGTATTATGTATGGTGATAACATTGGTTCATTGTATAGAGGTATTTTGTGGTAACAATATGACGGAATTATGTATGGTGATAACATTGGTTCCTTGTATAGAGGTATTATCTGCTAACAGTATGACGGTATTATGTATGGTGATAACATTGGTTCCTTGTATAGAGGTATTATGTGGTAACAGTATAATAGTATTATGTATGATTATAATATTGGTTCCTTGTGTAGGGCAATAGTTTAGTATCAGTATGGCGGTATTATTTAGCAGTACACCATCATACATAGATTGATGCTCTTGAAGATGCATATTATCTTTAGGCCTCAGCGCACTCATCTCTATTATACAGTATATACAGCTCTACTAACAGACAACATGCTGAGTTTTCATTGCAAAATATATCTATTAAAGAATAGATTAAAAACACTAAAAATGTTAATGTTTTTAATATATTTCTTAGTATATTGTTTAATAAAGATATATTTTGCTATGAAAACTCAGCATGTTTGTAGAGCTGTATGAATTGTAGCTGAGGTAGTGTTATGGCTTGTGCAGGCATTGTCAGGAACTGTCCAGAGCAGGAGAGGTTTTCTATGGGGATTTGCTGCTGCTCTGGACAGTTCCTGACATGGACAGAGGTGGCAGCAGAGATCAGAGACTGGAAAGGATACACCGCTTCCTGCAGGACATACAGCGGCTGATAACTGATTTTTTTTTAATAGAAGTAACTTACAAATCTCTGGCACTTTCTGGCACCAGTTGATTTGCATGATTTTTTCAGTGTATGTGACAGTAGAAGTGCCATATTGCTACAGAGAGGAGTAGATGAAGGGTCCCACAGCAGCACAGAGTATTAGAGTGACTCCCCTAGAATTGCAGGGAGTAGAGACATTGTAAGAGTATGAGAGGAGGCAGCGGTGGGGAATCATGCAGTTTATTGTGTGCAAACTTGTACAAACATTACTGTAGCGCGCTAACACCATCTATAACACGGACGCCATCTAGTGGGGAGGTTGGGGTACTGACTCTTCTCTCTAGAATGGAAAAGAAAAGCAACAATTAGGAAATCTCCATCTATGTCATCAATGTGCAAACTCACGTATCCTGCAAACCCGTCCAATCACAGCAGGCGATGGACGATCAATACCGGATAATAGTGACAAAGTTTCCAGTCCCCCCATTAACTGCTCATATAGACAGTGCTGCCAATAGCTTAGAATCTATAACAGTGGTCTGCAACCTGTGGCTGTTCAGCTATTGCAAACTACAGCTCCCAGCATGCCGAAGGCTGTCAGGGCATGCTGGGAGTTGTAGTTTTGCAACGGCTGAAAAGCCCCAGGTTGGGCAGCATTGCTGTGTAATGTCATTGAGATGTCAATCACCTGCTGTTCTGTGTAATACTCACCCTAGACCTCTGACATGCAGCTGTCTGTAAGGAGAGAACAGAAGACTGGATCAGTATGGGCTGTAATACATACATGGAGGCTGCTGGGGGTATATACTGCCTGTCATTGGGGCTCTATACTGGCTGTGAATGGGACATTGTGAACCAAAGCAGTTATTGGCCTATAGTGGTTGTCATAGGGGCATACTATTTATACAAGTAGAAACTACATTAGAGACATAGTGATTGTCTTGGGGGAATACTGACAGTAAAAGCTTACAGTAACTGCAATTGGGACATAGTAGTTGTCATGGGGCCATAACTACCTCCATGTGAATATAAAGTGAAGGATATAGTGATTGAGTGTAACTATATATACTATATAAAGTGCAGCCAGCTGTGGGATTGCTTTATTGTATGAAGACACAAAAATCATCAGGCAAGGGAGCGTTATGGCCACAATGGGGCACTGTAGCTGCTATGGTAAGGTAATGGTTGTCATAGGGTCACATTAGCTGTATAGATGCACTATAACTGCTATGAAGACTTAGGGGTTGTCATGGGGGCACTCTGGCTGTGAAGGTATATAATACTAGATACTATATAGTTGTCACAGGACCTTAATAGCTATGAAGGTGCTCTAGCTACTATGGCTGTATTGGTGTTGTCATGGGGCCTTATTGGCTATTATGCACTAGCTACTATGGGTATGTAGGTGTTGTCATGGGGCCTCATTAGCTGTGAGGGTGCACTAGCTGCTGTGGGTATATTGGGGTTGTCATGGGACCTTTTGGCTGTGAAGGCACACTCATGCTATGGGGTTATAGTAGTTGTCATAAGGTGTGCACTGACTGCATAGATGCACTGTACCTGCTATGGGGACATTGTGGTTGTCATGGGGGCATGCTGGCTGTGAAGGTACATGGTAGGTACAGTAGTGATATAGTGCTTGTCATTGGACCATACTGGCTTTGAAGGTGCTCAAGCTTCTATAGCTTTACAGTAGTTGTCATGGGGGCACCCTGGCTATGAATGCATTTAGTAACATCTATGGGGACATAGGGATTGTCATGGGGATATACAGTGAAGGGATTCTGTATCAAGTATTAGAATAATGGTTGTCATAGGAGCACTATTGCTGCTATAGTGTTTGTCATGACTATGGGCACATGTATATGAGATACATGGCATGGTGTATGATAAGCGTCAGGTGTCTGAGTGTGAGCGTGCATTAGCCTCTGTATCCTATACATTACCAGTGTGAGCGTGCATTAGCCTATAAATTACTAGTGTGAGCGTGCATTAGCCTCTGTATCCTATCCATTACCAGTGTGAGCTTGCATTAGCCTATATATTACCAGTGTGAGCTTGCATTAGCCTATACATTACCAGTGTGAGTGTGCATTAGCCTATATATTACCAGTGTGAGCGTGCATTAGCCTCTGTATCCTATCCATGACCAGTGTGAGCGTGCATTAGCCTATAAATTACTAGTGTGAGCGTGCATTAGCCTATAAATTACTAGTGTGAGCGTGCATTAGCCTCTGTATCCTATCCATTACCAGTGTGAGCGTGCATTAGCCTATAAATTACTAGTGTGAGCGTGCATTAGCCTATATATTACCAGTATGAGCGTGCATTAACCTCTGTATCCTATACATTACCAGTGTGAGCGTGCATTAGCCTATAAGTTACTAGTGTGAGCATGCATTACCCTCTGTATCCTATCCATGACCAGTGTGAGCATGCATTAGCCTCTGTATCCTATACATGACCAGTGTGAGCGTGCATTAGCCTATACATGACCAGTGTGAGCGTGCATTAGCCTATACATTACCAGTGTGAGTGTGCATTAGCCTATATATTACCAGTGTGAGTGTGCATTAGCCTATATATTACCAGTGTGAGCGTGCATTAGCCTATACATTACCAGTGTTAGCGTGCATAAGCCTATGTATTACCAGTGTGAGCGTGCATTAGCCTATACATTACCAGTGTGAGCGTGCATTAGCCTCTGTATCCTATACATGACCAGTGTGAGCGTGCATTAGCCTATAAATTACTAGTGTGAGCGTGCATTAGCCTATATATTACCAGTGTGAGCGTGCATTAGCCTATATATTACCAGTGTGAGCGTGCATTAGCCTATACATTACCAGTGTGAGCGTGCATAAGCCTATCCATTACCAGTATGAGGCAGGATGAGGATGTTGTCGTCGGTCAGCCCTTGTTCCTTGGCCAGTTGTTGGAATCTCTCCAGGAGCTCGGGCCTCAGGTTCTTTGTTCTGCCTGAAATGTAGAGAGATTTTCATATCACCATATACCAGATGACCCCTGACCTGCTGACCTGGGGGGGGGGGGGGCACTTACCAAACAGGGACACGATGGTGTTGACCTCATTGCCCTTGGTCTTGATGGTGTGCATCAGGGTGTATTCGTTGTAGTTGGTCTCCACCACGCGGATGACATGGTCGCTGCCGTAACCTTGGAGGGTGGAGCAGATATTATATTATTCTGTCACTTCTGGCGATGTTTCCCCTCATTCCCCCATCCTGGACCTATATACCCCCCCCCCCATGCAACCCTACAGTCACTTACAGAGATACTCAGCCAGTGGTCTCCAGCCTGGACCTATATACCCCTTCTGTGCAACCCTACAGTCATAGAAATACTCAACCACTGGCCCTGGTGTCTGTATACATCCTCTCCCCCTATACCTGGTGTCCATATACATCCTCCCCCCTATACCTGGTGTCTATATACATCCTCTCCCCTTATACCTGGTGTCTATATACATCCTCTCCCCTATACCAGGTGTCTATATACATCCTCTCCCCTATACCTGGTGTCTATATACATCCTCTCCCCTATACCTGGTGTCTATATACATCCTCTCCCCTATACCTGGTGTCTATATACATCCTCTCCCCCTATACCTGGTGTCTGTATACATCCTCTCCCCCTATACCTGGTGTCTATATACATCCTCCCCCCTATACCTGGTGTCTATATACCTCCTCTCCCCCTATACCTGGTGTCTATATACATCCTCTCCCCTATACCTGGTGTCTATATACATCCTCTCCCCTATACCTGGTGTCTATATACATCCTCTCCCCTTATACCTGGTGTCTATATACATCCTCTCCCCCTATACCTGGTGTCTATATACATCCTCTCCCCCTATACCTGGTGTCTATATACATCCTCCCCCCTATACCTGGTGTCTATATACCTCCTCTCCCCCTATACCTGGTGTCTATATACATCCTCTCCCCTATACCTGGTGTCTATATACATCCTCTCCCCTATACCTGGTGTCTATATACATCCTCTCCCCTTATACCTGGTGTCTATATACATCCTCTCCCCCTATACCTGGTGTCTATATACATCCTCTCCCCCTATACCTGGTGTCTATATACATCCTCTCCCCCTATACCTGGTGTCTATATACATCCTCTCCCCTATACCTGGTGTCTATATACATCCTCTCCCCTTATACCTGGTGTCTATATACATCCTCTCCCCCTATACCTGGTGTCTATATACATCCTCTCCCCCTATACCTGGTGTCTATATACATCCTCTCCCCCTATACCTGGTGTCTATATACATCCTCTCCCCCTATACCTGGTGTCTATATACATCCTCTCCCCCAATACCTGCTGTCTATATATATCCTCTCCCCCTATACCCGGTGTCTGTATACAGTATGGCTCCTACAGTGTAACTTATGGCTGGGACTTACGTGGACTCTGGGACAGGAAGCGTCCGGGCTGCTCGGTCTTGATGTAGGTCATACTCTTCCTCTCACAACGATCCTGTCTATAATGACAGTGATATAACATATACATCCCGCCTCCATATAGTGATATCCCTCATATACATCCTGCCTCCACATAGTGATATCCCCTATATACATCCCTCCACCATATAGTGATATCCCCTATATACATCCTCCTCTATATAGTGATATCACCTATATACATCCCTCCTCCATATAGTGATATCCCTAATATACATCCTGCCTCCATATAATGATATCCCTCATATACATCCCTCTTCCATATAGTGATATTCCTCATATACATCCCTCCTCCATATAGTGATATCCCTCATATACATCCTGCCTCCATATAGTGATATCCCTCATATACATCCCTCCTCCATATAGTGATATCACCTATATACATCCCTCCTCCATATAGTGATATCCCCTATATACATCCCTCCTCCATATAGTGATATCCCCTATATACATCCCTCCACCATATAGTGATATCACCTATATACATCCCTCCACCATATAGTGATATCACCTATATACATCCCTCCTCCATATAGTGATATCCCCTATATACATCCCTCCACCATATAGTGATATCACCTATATACATCCCTCCTCCATATAGTGATATCCCCTATATACATCCTGCCTCCACATAGTGATATCACCTATATACATCCCTCCTCCATATAGTGATATCACCTATATACATCCCTCCTCCATATAGTGATATCCCCTATATACATCCTGCCTCCATATAGTGATATCCCTCATATACATCACCTATATACATCCGCCTCTATATAGTGATATCACCTATATACATCCCTCCTCCATATAGTGATATCCCCTATATACATCCTGCCTCCACATAGTGATATCACCTATATACATCCCTCCTCCATATAGTGATATCACCTATATACATCCCTCCTCCATATAGTGATATCCCCTATATACATCCTGCCTCCATATAGTGATATCCCTCATATACATCACCTATATACATCCGCCTCTATATAGTGATATCACCTATATACATCCCTCCTCCATATAGTGATATCCCCTATATACATCCTGCCTCCATATAGTGATATCCCTCATATACATCACCTATATACATCCGCCTCTATATAGTGATATCCCTCATATACATCCCTCCTCCGTATAGTGATATCACTCATATACATCACCTATATACATCACTTATATACATCCTCCTCTATATAGTGATATCCCTCATATACATCCGAACTCCATAGGATATCTACTACAGTGCTGGAGCTGTAATGTCGGCCATATTGGTTGTCACCCAGCTTTCCCAGAAGCAGATATAACCAATGGACGCGCTGACACTATATCCGCCACCCGCTCCTATATCAGTCACTTACTTGGGGAAGGTGGCGACCACGTCCAGGTTCCCATCAGCAGTGGGGGTGATGATGGTCGTGCACATCTTCATCTGCTGCTTCTTGGCCTGGAACCAGGCGGAGTTGGAGGCCAGGCCGATGCCGTACCACTTCCCTAGAATCTGCAGAGCATAGGACCGGGCTGTTACCCCTGACAACCAGTCCCTGCCCATAGCCGCTAATGATACCTGTCTCTTAGCTAATTAATTTCTGTAAAGTAATAAAATCAGGTTTTCCTTCCAAGCTCAAGTGTCATAGAGGTGGGACTGAGCTGCTGCATGCTGCCTCCTCCCTGCCCTATGTGACTATGTACAGGGCTCAAAGCTGGAGGACAATCAGGGAGGCAGGAGGCAGCATACAGCAGCTCAGACCCGACTCTATGACACTTGAGCTTCGAAAGAAAACCTGATTTTATTACTTTACAGACAGTTATCAGCTAATGGTCCTTTTACACGGAACGATTTATCGTTTGAATTTGCACCATAACGATCGAATTCGAACGATAATCGTACGTGTAAACGCAGCGAACGATCAATCGACGAGCGAGAAATCCTTCATTTTGATCTTTCAACATGTTCTCAAATAGTCGTTGATCTTCGCAAAAAATTTGCAGATCGTTCCGTATAAACATTCTTTCAACGGTTTCACCTATGTGTGAGATAGGCTTAAGCGATCGCAAAACGATTTTTCCTTACGATGTATCGTTCCGTCTAAAAGCTGATCATTATAAAAAAAAAACATCGTTCATTCAAAATCGTTAATCGTGCGATCGGGCGAATTATCGCTCCGCGTAAAAGTACCATAAGAGACAGGTATAATGTGTGCATAATATAAAACCAGAGATTCTAGACTGTACAGACATACATACATACAAACACATACATAATAACACTATCAGGGGGATACAATGATATCAGCAGCCGGAGCCGCTGTACCCACTTTATGTTATCCCCCATTCTCTGAGCCGGTTACCTGCAGTTCTATGTAGATATATCACCTTTGCCTGATAACAGCCTCAGCTCTGCAACATCAGTGTGAATATATCACCTGTACACTATAACAGCCTCAGCTCTGCTATAACAGTGTGTAGATATAACAGCCTCAGCTCTGCTACATTAGTGTGTAGATATAACAGCCTCAGCTCTGCTGTATCAGTGTGTGTGTATATAACACCTGTGCACTATAACAGCCTCAGCTCTGCTACAACAGTGTGTAGATATAACAGCCTCAGCTCTGCTGTATCAGTGTGTGTGTATATATAACACCTGTGCACTATAACAGCCTCAGCTCTGCTACAACAGTGTGTAGATATAACAGTGTGTAGATATAACAGTGTGTAGATATAACAGCCTCAGCTCTGCTACATTAGTGTGTAGATATAACAGCCTCAGCTCTGCTAGATCAGTGTGTGTGTATATATCACCTGTGCACTATAACAGCCTCAGCTCTGCTACATCAGTGTGTAGATATAACAGCCTCAGCTCTGCTAGATCAGTGTGTGTGTGTGTGTGTGTGTGTGTGTGTGTGTGTATATACAGTATCACCTGTGCACTATAACAGCCTCAGCTCTGCTACATCAGTGTGTAGATATAACAGCCTCAGCTCTGCTAGATCAGTGTGTGTGTGTGTGTGTGTGTGTATATATCACCTGTGCACTATAACAGCCTCAGCTCTGCTACAACAGTGTGTAGATATAACAGCCTCAGCTCTGCTACATCAGTGTGTAGATATAACAGCCTCAGCTCTGCTACATCAGTGTGTAGATATAACAGCCTCAGCTCTGCTATATCAGTGTGTGTGTATATAACACCTGTGCACTAAACCAGCCTCAGCTCTGCTATATCAGTGTGTGTGTATATAACACCTGTGCACTATAACAGCCTCAGCTCTGCTACAACAGTGTGTAGATATAACAGCCTCAGCTCTGCTATAACAGTGTGTAGATATAACAGCCTCAGCTCTGCTATATCAGTGTGTATATATCACCTGTGCACTTTAACAGCCTCAGCTCTGCTATATCAGTGTGTATATATATCACCTGTGCCTGATAAGACTCAGCTCTGCTACATCAGTGTGTAGATATTTCACCATTGTGTACTATAACAGCCTCAGCTCTGCTTTCTCAGTGTGTGTGTATATATCACCTGTGCACTATAACAGCCTCAGCTCTGCTATATCAGAGTGTATATATCACCTGTGTACTAGAACAGCCTCAGCTCTGCTATATCAGTGTCTGTGTGTCTGTCTGTCTCTCTCTCTCTCTCTCTCTCTCTCTATATATATATATATATATCCCCTGTGTACTATAACAGCCTCAGCTCTGCTTTATCAGTGTGTATATATCACCTGTGCACTATAACAGCTTCAGCTCTGCTATATCAGTGTCTGTGTGTGTATCTCTCTCTCTCTCTCTCTCTCTCTCTATATATATAATATATATACATATCCCCTGTGTACTATAATAGCCTCAGCTCTGCTATATCAGTGTATTTTTTATATATATATATATATACACATCAGTGTATATGGGAGATGGGGCTCACCTTGTCCTCCTGGAAGTCGGGCTGTACGGGCACATCGCCCTGGGCACACAGGGCAGACAGGGTGACGAGGACTAAGCTGAGCACGAGTCCCTTCATGGTCCTTGGTGGTCCTCAGTGACGTCTGGTTGTATGACTGCTGCTGCTGCTGGACCCTCTTATATAGCGGTGACCTGGACCCCCCCACAGCTGGCTGCTGGCCCGGGGGCTGGGGCTGGCAAGTCCTAACATCAGCCCCCGTGTGCCCCCCGCAGAGAATGTTATGGAAAGTGCCCAGTGGGTAGGGAGGACGCGGGCGGGGGTGGGGGGCTACACAGGTGTCATCACTTTTTCTGCCTATTCCAGCTGTGCTGCACATTGGCTTCATTACCCGGAATAACAAAGAGACCCCCGACCCTGTGTAACTGCTGTGTATACAGGATGATGGGCTCCGGCTCTGCTACATCTGACCCACACCGCCCTCTGGGGTCACCACACATACAGGATAGTGTATGGCAGCCAGTGCGCCCCCTGTGTACAGGCTGAACACTGCGGCCCCCCAAACCTGACTCAGAGGTATCCTGCACCCCCAATAGTAATCAGTGTGTCATAGAGAGACCCCCATAACTGTGTCACCCAGAGACCCCCATAACAGTGTGTCATAGAGAGACCCCCATAACAGTGTCACCCAGAGACCCCCATAACAGTGTGTCATAGAGAGACCCCCATAACTGTGTCACCCAGAGACCCCCATAACAGTGTGTCATAGAGAGACCCCCATAACTGTGTCACCCAGAGACCCCCATAACAGTGTGTCATAGAGAGACCCCCATAACTGTGTCACCCAGAGACCCCCATGACAGTGTGTCATAGAGAGACCCCCATTACTGTGTCATAGAGAGACCCCCATTACTGTGTCATAGAGAGACCCCCATAACAGTGTCACCTAGAGACCCCCATAACTGTGTCACCCAGAGACCCCCATAACAGTGTGTCATAGAGAGACCCCCCATAACTGTGTCATAGAGAGACCCCCATAACAGTGTGTCATAGAGAGACCCCCATAACTGTGTCACCCAGAGACCCCCATAACAGTGCGTCACCCAGAGACCCCCATAACATTGTGTCATAGAGAGACCCCCATAACTGTGTCACCCAGAGACCCCCATAACAGTGTGTCATAGAGAGACCCCCATAACAGTGTCACCCAGAGAATTATAGTGCTGCTGGGGTGGGAGGTGTCTATTACTATCCTGTAGATTGGGGGGGGGCTGGTTGTTATCCCATTGGTTGGGGGGGGGGGGGGTCTTGTTGTTATCCTGTAGGTTGGGGGGGGTCTTGTTGTTATCCTGTAGGTTGGGGGGGCTTGTTGTTATCCCGTTGGTTTGGGGGGTCTTGTTGTTATCCTGTAGGTTGGGGGGGGGGGGGTTGTTGTTATCCTGTAGATTGGGGGGGGGGGTCTGGTTGTTATCCTGTTGGTTGGGGTCTTGTTGTTATCCTGTAGGTTGGGGGGGGGGGGTCTTGTTGTTATCCTGTAGATTGGGGGAGGCTGGTTGTTATGTAGGTTGGGGGGGTCTTGTTGTTATCCTGTAGGTTGGGGGGGGAGGGTCTTGTTGTTATCCTGTAGGTTGGGGGGGGGGGGTCTTGTTGTTATCCTGTAGGTTGGGGGAGGCTGGTTGTTATGTAGGTTGGGGGGGGTCTTGTTGTTATCCTGTAGGTTTGGGGGGTCTTGTTGTTATCCTGTAGATTGGGGGGGTCTTTTTGTTATCCTGTAGATTGGGGGGGCTGGTTGTTATGTAGGTTGGGGGGGTCTTGTTGTTATCCTGTAGGTTGGGGGGGGGGGTCTTGTTGTTATCCTGTAGGTTGGGGGGGGGTCTTGTTGTTATCCTGTAGGTTGGGGGGGTCTTGTTGTTATCCTGTAGATTGGGGGGGCTGGTTGTTATCCCGTTGGTTGGGGGGGTCTTGTTGTTATCCTGTAGGTTAGGGGGGGGGCTGGTTGTTATCCTGTTGGTTGGGGTCTTGTTGTTATCCTGTAGATTGGGGGGGCTGGTTGTTATCCTGTTGGTTGGGGGGGGGGGGGTCTTGTTGTTACCCTGTAGGTTGGGGGGGGGGTCTTGTTGTTATCCTGTAAATTGGGGGGGGGGGGGGTGTTGTTGTTATCCTGTAGGTTGGGGGGGGGGGTCTTGTTGTTATCCTGTAGGTTGGGGGGGGGGGGTGTTGTTGTTATCCTGTAGGTTGGGGGGGGGGGTGTTGTTGTTATCCTGTAGGTTGGGGGGGGGGGTCTTGTTGTTATCCTGTAGGTTGGGGGGGGTCTTGTTGTTATCCTGTAGGTTGGGGGGGGCTGGTTGTTATCCTGTAGGTTGGGGGGGGTCTTGTTGTTGTCCTGTAGGTTGGGGGGGTCTTGTTGCTATCCTGTAGGTTGGGGTGTTATCCTGTAGGTTGGGGGGGGGGTCTTGTTGTTATCCTGTAGGTTGGGGGGGGGTCTTGTTGTTATCCTGTAGGTTGGGGGGGTGTCTTGTTGTTATCCTGTAGATTTGAGGGTCTTGTTGCTATCCTGTAGCAGGGCTCCAGATGGCGACCAAAATGGTCGCCAATGCGACTGACATTTCGCCAATTGCGACAGGCCCCGGCGGCGGCGCGCTGTCTCTTTAAGTCCGGGCCCCCGGCTGATACGCGGCTGCCGGGGGTGTCCCATCCTATCCCCGGCAGCGCGGCGCATCAGTGAGCTGCCTGGGGCCCTGACTTCCGGCACAGGAAGCGCACGTCAGAGACGCTTCCTGTGTCAGGGGTCATCTATAAGGGGAGGGGGCCATCTATAAGTGTAGGGCAAACTGGCTGCAGACACTGGGAGATAGATATATGCACAATTATTATTATCAGGGCCCCTCAGGTGTCTGTATTGTAGGGGGTCACTTGCATTAGTCACTAGGTGAGAGATATATCTATCTATATACACATCTTGTGGGGGGTCACTATGGCTGCAGTCAGAAGTCTAGCTCAGTTTGTATAGACTGTTGCAAGCTTTTAAAGGGAACCTGTCACCCCCGGTGACGGGGTGACAGGCTCCCAACCCCCCGTTAGAACCCCCTATACTCACCTCATCCCGCCGGGTCCCGCTTCTGGAGGTGGTCAGGTCACGGAGATCTCAGCCGCTGCAGCCCGGCGCGCACACTGAGAGATGAGTCCAACGCTCATAGAGAATGACGGATCGCTGGACTCTCCCGTCATTCTCTATGAGCGTTGGACTCATCTCTCAGCGCACGCCGGGCTGCAGCAGCTGAGATCTCCGTGACCCGACCATCTTCAGAAGCGGGACCTGGCGCGATGAGGTGAGTATAGGGGGTTCTAACGGGGGGTTGGGAGCCTGTCACCCCAGCACGGGGGTCGACAGGTTCCCTTTAAGTTCAAGTTCAGAAGAGTAAGCCTCATTAAAAGCTGAAGTACTGAGTCAGACTGTATATGGTTGTCAAGTTGCAAGTTTCCATGTTGAACGTTTTCAAACTAAGAAAAGAAAGAATCTAAAGGAGGAGGAGGAGGAGGAGGAGGAGGAGGAGGAGGAGGATGATGCTGCCGCGGCCTCTGCACACAGTAAGTCCCATTTAACATAACATTAATTTTACATGGTTTAAAATGTTGGCGACCAAATATACTATTTGGCGCCTAAATTTTTCAGGTTAGGAGCCAATGGCTCCCAGGTAAATTTTTTAGTCTGGAGCCCTGTGTAGGTTGGGGGGGGGGCTGGTTGTTATCCTGTAGGTTGGGGGGGGGGGTCTTGTTGCTATCCTGTAGGTTTTTTTGGGGGGGGGGTTTGTTGCTATCCTGTAGGTTTGGGGAGGTCTTGTTGCTATCCTGTAGGTTGGGGGGGGGGGAGGTCTTGTTGCTATCCTGTAGGTTTTGGGGGGGGTCTTGTTGTTATCCTGTAGGTTTTGGGGGGGGGGGGGTCTTGTTGTTATCCTGTAGATTGGGGGGGGGTCTTGTTGTTATCCTGTAGATTGGGGGGGGGGGTCTTGTTATCCTGTAGGTTGGGGGGGGGGCTTGTTGTTATACTGTAGGTTGGGGGGGGGGGGTCTTGTTGTTATCCTGTAGGTTGGGGGGGGTCTTGTTGTTATCCTGTTGGTTGGGGGGGGGGACTTGTTGTTATCCTGTAGATTGGGGGGGGTCTTGTTGTTATCCTGTAGATTGGGGGGGGGGGGGTCTTGTTGTTATCCTGTAGGTTGGGGGGGTCTTGTTGTTATCCTGTAGGTTGGGGGGGGGCTTGTTGTTATCCTGTAGGTTGGGTGGGGGGCTGGTTGTTATCCTGTAGGTTTGGGGGGGGTCTTGTTGTTATCCTGTAGGTTTGGGGGGTCTTGTTATCCTGTTGGTTGGGGTGGTCCTGTTGCTATCCTGTAGGTTGGGGTGTTATCCTGTTGGTTGGGGGGGGGGCTGGTTGTCATCCTGTAGGTTTGGGGGGGGGCTGGTTGTTATCCTGTAGGTTTGGGGGGGGGTCTTGTTGTTATCCTGTAGGTTTGGGGGGTCTTGTTATCCTGTTGGTTGGGGTGGTCCTGTTGCTATCCTGTAGGTTGGGGTGTTATCCTGTTGGTTGGGGGGGGGGTTCTTGTTGTTATCCTGTAGGTTGGGGGGTCTTGTTGTTATCCTGTAGCCCCCTGTACATAAATACTCTGCGTGTTTGTGGCTATTATTCGGATACAGAATACATCTGCAGCGCAGGATCTGCACGCTCTGGATCAGTCGCTGGTTTGGGCGCCTGGCACATTCCTGTGTGTGTTGTGACCTGTCTGTGAGCGGAGATGGAAAACATGTTATCTAACAGTCCGTGTGTCTGTAACATCCAGTTGTGTAACCCGTCCTGCAGACCCCAGAGCCCCGAGCCACGGAAGAGATGGATGTACCTGATACTGAGGCTTAAAGGGGACCTCCACCTGTAGACAGGCCCGGCTTACTCCATGTCTGATGCTCCTCTAGAGAATATCATACTAACACTGCAGAACTGGATGAACCCTTGAAGAAAGTCACCAACCTGTGGTGCAAAACTACAACTCCCATCATGCCCTTCAGCTTGTCCCTGACTCCTGACAGCGGGATTCCCCAACCTGCGGCTCTCTAGCTGTTGCAAAAAATACATATAGTTTAGGGATCCAGGAAGCTGAGCTATCAGATGCTGTTTGCAGGATCCTCACTCTATATCTGGTGGTCTGTGGTTCCTTAAACCATGGACGTCCTCGTCCCCTCACCTGTACGTTACCCTCCACTATCATCCCCACGGCACCGCGTCCCCCCTCCCCCATCACTAATCAGCCGGGATTATCTGCTTTGCATTACATTTTCCGTCAGATTATAATAGGATCTACGTTCCCCCGGGGTTCCCGTCATTGGGGAAATTCGAGGTTCCCAGCAGGACGTAGAACTGATCCCCTTAAATCAGAGCGCAGCCCGCTGGGTTATTGTCATAGACGCTGGAATGCTTCACTTTGGTGCAGGCTCATTTCACCGCCGCCATGATTATCCCATAATCTCATTATACCAGAAACTGATCTCCCAAAATCCGGGATATAAAAGCGCAACGTGAAAGCGAAGCCGGAACCCATAACTAGAGGCACTGATATCATGTACAGGAGGTTGTGTATGTATACAGGGTGGTGAGTGCCGATAGCATGTACAGGGTGGTGAGTGCTGATATCATGTACAGGAGGTTGTGTATGTTAGGGTGGTGAGTGCCGATAGCATGTACAGGGTGGTGAGTGCTGATATCATGTACGGGATGTTGTGTATGTATACAGGGTGGTGAGTGCCGATAGCATATACAGGGTGGTGAGTGCTGATATCATGTACGGGATGTTGTGTATGTATACAGGGTGGTGAGTGCCGATAGCATGTACAGGGTGGTGAGTGCTGATATCATGTACGGGATGTTGTGTATGTATACAGGGTGGTGAGTGCCGATATCATGTACAGGAGGTTGTGTATGTATACAGGGTGGTGAGTGCCGATAGCATGTACAGGGTGGTGAGTGCTGATACCATGTACGGGATGTTGTGTATGTATACAGGGTGGTGAGTGCCGATATCATGTACAGGAGGTTGTGTATGTATACAGGGTGGTGAGTGCTGATATCATGTACAGGAGGTTGTGTATGTATACAGGGTGGTGAGTGCCGATAGCATATACAGGGTGGTGAGTGCTGATATCATGTACGGGATGTTGTGTATGTATACAGGGTGGTGAGTGCCGATATCATGTACAGGAGGTTGTGTATGTATACAGGGTGGTGAGTGCTGATATCATGTACAGGATGTTGTGTATGTATACAGGGTGGTGAGTGCCGATAGCATATACAGGGTGGTGAGTGCTGATATCATGTACGGGATGTTGTGTATGTATACAGGGTGGTGAGTGCCGATATCATGTACTGGAGGTTGTGTATGTATACAGGGTGGTGAGTGCTGATATCATGTACAGGATGTTGTGTATGTATACAGGGTGGTGAGTGCCGATAGCATATACAGGGTGGTGAGTGCTGATATCATGTACGGGATGTTGTGTATGTATACAGGGTGGTGAGTGCCGATATCATGTACAGGAGGTTGTGTATGTATACAGGGTGGTGAGTGCCGATATCATGTACAGGAGGTTGTGTATGTATACAGGGTGGTGAGTGCCGATAGCATATACAGGGTGGTGAGTGCTGATATCATGTACAGGAGGTTGTGTATGTATACAGGGTGGTGAGTGCTGATATGTACAGGAGGTTGTGTATGTATACAGGGTGGTGAGTGCCGATAGCATATACAGGGTGGTGAGTGCCGATATCATGTACAGGAGGTTGTGTATGTATACAGGGTGGTGAGTGCCGATAGCATATACTGGGTGGTGAGTGCTGATATCATGTACGGGATGTTGTGTATGTATACAGGGTGGTGAGTGCCGATATCATGTACAGGAGGCTATGTATATATTTACAGGGTGTTGAGTGTCAATATCATGTAAGGAGGTTGTAGGGGAAACATCCGCCACAAAGGGAGGCAAACTTTTGATTAGGGGCCCACCACAGTCAGAACAACAAAAAAGGATGATAGGTGTAGTAGTAGTTTAGTACAGGAATAGATAAGGGGTGTAGTAGTACAGCAACAGATTACGGGCAGGGGTGTAGCTAGGAGTCAAGGGGCCCCATAGAAAATAACTACATGGGGCCCCATGAAAACTTGGTAGCTGGGGCAGACTGGAGCTGACTGGGGGTAGCTGGGGGTGACTGGAGCTGACTGGGGGTAGCTGGGGGTGACTGGAGCAGAATGGGGGATGACTGAAGCAGACTGGGGCAGACTTGGGGGTGGCTGGAGCAGACTGGGGCAGACTTGGGGGTGGCTGGAGCAGACTGGGGGGATGACTGAAGCAGACTGGGGCAGACTCGGGGGTGGCTGGAGCAGACTGGGGGTGACTGGGGTAGATGGGGGTGACTGGAGCAGACTGGGGGGTGACTAGAGCAGACTGGGGCAGACTCGGGGGTGGCTGGAGCAGACTGGGGGTGACTGGGGTAGATGGGGGTGACTGGAGCAGACTGGGGGTGACTAGAGCAGACTGGGGCAGACCCGGGGGTGGCTGGAGCAGACTGGGGGTGACTGGGGTAGATGGGGGTGACTGGAGCAGACTGGGGGGTGACTAGAGCAGACTGGGGCAGACTCGGGGGTGGCTGGAGCCGACTGGGGGTAACTGGGGCAGACTGGAGCTTTACCTCCTTGAGCATCACCCCCTCATGATGAGGCTTAAGTTGGTTTCTTATTCGGCAGTTTCTTATTCAGAGGATTTTTCTTTTTCCTGTTTCAGCCATTATTCTTACAGATAATTTATAATATTCATAATCTACCCATAAGTGAGCTGCCCTGAGGGGATTGGTGATAAACACGGCCAAAGGAGCCCACGGTTGGCACAAAAATGGGCATCAAAGTAAAAACACCAAATTATGATGACTTTGGGCCACTGATCTCACACTGATAATACACAGAGAGGGACCCCGCATCACACTGATAATATACAGAGAGGGAGGCCCCGCATCACACTGATAATATACAGAGAGGGACGCCCCGCATCACACTGATAATACACAGAGAGGGGGGACCCCGCATCACACTGATACTACACAGAGAGGGACCCCGCATCACACTGATAATACACAGAGAGGGACCCCGCATCACACTGATAATATACAGAGAGGGGGGACCCCGCATCACACTGATAATATACAGAGAGGGACGCCCCGCATCACACTGATAATACACAGAGAGGGGGGACCCCGCATCACACTGATACTACACAGAGAGGGACCCCGCATCACACTGATAATACACAGAGAGGGACGCCCCGCATCACACTGATAATACACAGAGAGGGGGGACCCCGCATCACACTGATAATACACAGAGAGGGACCCCGCATCACACTGATACTACACAAAGAGGGACCCCGCATCACACTGATAATACACAGAGAGGGGGACCCTGCATCACACTGATACTACACAGAGAGGGGGGACCCCGCATCACACTGATAATACACAGAGAGGGGGGACCCCGCATCACACTGATACTACACAGAGAGGGGGGACCCCGCATCACACTGATACTACACAGAGAGGGACGCCCCGCATCACACTGATACTACACAGAGAGGGGGGACCCCGCATCACACTGATACTACACAGAGAGGGACGCCCCGCATCACACTGATACTACACAGAGAGGGACGCCCCGCATCACACTGATAATACACAGAGAGGGACGCCCCGCATCACACTGATAATACACAGAAAGGGGGGACCCCGCATCAGACTGATAATACACAGAAAGGGGGGACCCCGCATCACACTGATAATACACAGAGAGGGACCCCGCATCACACTGATACTACACAGAGAGGGACGCCCCGCATCACACTGATACTACACAGAGAGGGACCCCGCATCACACTGATACTACACAGAGAGGGACCCCGCATCACACTGATAATACACAGAGAGGGACCCCGCATCACACTGATAATACACAGAGTCCAGCCTGGCCCAAAGCGGTTCTGGGTATAAAAACTTGGCACAAAAATGGGCATCAAAGTAAAAACACCAAATTATGATGACTTTGGGCCACTGATCTCACACTGATAATACACAGAGAGGGACCCCGCATCACACTGATAATATACAGAGAGGGGGGACCCCGCATCACACTGATAATATACAGAGAGGGACGCCCCGCATCACACTGATAATACACAGAGAGGGGGGACCCCGCATCACACTGATACTACACAGAGAGGGACCCCGCATCACACTGATAATACACAGAGAGGGACCCCGCATCACACTGATAATATACAGAGAGGGACGCCCCGCATCACACTGATAATACACAGAGAGGGGGGACCCCGCATCACACTGATACTACACAGAGAGGGACCCCGCATCACACTGATAATACACAGAGAGGGACGCCCCGCATCACACTGATAATACACAGAGAGGGGGGACCCCGCATCACACTGATAATACACAGAGAGGGACCCCGCATCACACTGATACTACACAAAGAGGGACCCCGCATCACACTGATAATACACAGAGAGGGGGGACCCTGCATCACACTGATAATACACAGAAAGGGGGACCCCGCATCACACTGATAATACACAGAGAGGGGGGACCCTGCATCACACTGATACTACACAGAGAGGGGGGACCCCGCATCACACTGATACTACACAGAGAGGGGGGACCCCGCATCACACTGATACTACACAGAGAGGGACGCCCCGCATCACACTGATACTACACAGAGAGGGGGGACCCCGCATCACACTGATACTACACAGAGAGGGACGCCCCGCATCACACTGATACTACACAGAGAGGGACGCCCCGCATCACACTGATAATACACAGAGAGGGACGCCCCGCATCACACTGATAATACACAGAAAGGGGGGACCCCGCATCACACTGATAATACACAGAAAGGGGGGACCCCGCATCACACTGATAATACACAGAGAGGGACCCCGCATCACACTGATACTACACAGAGAGGGACGCCCCGCATCACACTGATACTACACAGAGAGGGACCCCGCATCACACTGATAATACACAGAGAGGGACCCCGCATCACACTGATAATACACAGAGTCCAGCCTGGCCCAAAGCGGTTCTGGGTATAAAAACTTCAAAGTGAGCATCAAAGTGGGCAAAGATTCTTTGAGCGGAGAGTGGAGGAGCGTGATCCCTCCCATAGACAGACAGTATGTCACTGAGACGGCTGGGATTGCGCAGCGGAGAGTTCCGACGCAGAATTCCACCAATTTTACTCTGTGTGAGCTGGCCCTAAAGGGGAACTATCTGGAGGTGAGAGGAATCTAACCTGCTGATATGTCCCTATTGCAGCGGAGACGCCATGGATGACGGGATGTCTCTTATCTTCATCCTCGATGCCGTTGTGGTGCAGTTTGGCACGGTAAGACCATTAGGAGCACTGGAGCTACTCTCTGTGTATTATCAGTGTGAGATCAGTGGCCCAAACTCATTTAACCCTTTGAAAACACCTGTTACTTATTGAAATCATGAAAAATGCCGTCTGCCCACTTTGATGCCAGTTTTTATACCCAGAACCCCTTTGGGCCAGGCTGGACTCTCTCTTTTGTGTTTGTACTTTGTTGCCCATTTTTATGCCAACTGTGGGCTCCTTTTGGCCATTTTTATCACCAATCCCCTCAGGGCTCCTCATTTACGGTAGATTATGAATATTATAAATTTTCTGTAAGAATGTGGACCCTCAGTATATCACCAGTATAATACAGTGAGGTCTGACTGGTATATAATTCCCCTCATGTGGGCCCCTCGGTATACACCAGTATAATACAGTGAGGTCTGACTGGTATATAATCCCCTCATGTGGGCCCCTCAGTATACACCAGTATAATACAGTCTGCTGTGACTGGTATATACTGGTATATAATCCCCCTCATGTGGGCCCCTCAGTATACCACCAGTATTATACAGTGTGGTGTGACTGGTATATACTGGTATATAATCCCCTCATGTGGGCCCCTCAGTATACACCAGTATAATACAGTCTGCTGTGACTGGTATATACTGGTATATAATCCCCCTCATGTGAGCCCCTCAGTATACCACCAGTATAATACAGTGTGGTGTGACTGGTATATAATCCCCTCATGTGGGCACCTCAGTATACCACTAGTGTAATACAGTGAGGTGTGACTGGTATATACTGGTATATAATCCCCCATGTGGCTCCTCAGTATACACCAGTATAATACAGTGTGGTGTGACTGGTATATACTGGTATATAATCCCCCTCATGTGGGCCCCTCAGTATACCACCAGTATAATACAGTGTGGTGTGACTGGTATATACTGGTATATAATCCCCTCATGTGGCCCCTCAGTATACCACCAGTATAATACAGTGAGGTGTGACTGGTATATAATCCCCCATGTGGCCCCTCAGTATACACCAGTATAATACAGTGAGGTGTGACTGGTATATACTGGTATATAATCCCCCATGTGGCTCCTCAGTATACACCAGTATAATACAGTGAGGTGTGACTGGTATATACTGGTATATAATCTCCCTTATGTGGCCCTCAGTATACACCAGTATAATACAGTGAGGTGTGAGGCTGCTGGTATACTGAGGAGCCCACATGAGGGGATGATGCTGCAGGAGGTATATAGCTATATACATTGGTGTGAGAGGTTGGTAATCAGAGCTGTGTATACAGTATATACCAGTCACAGCTCTGATTCTCCTGGCCTCTCACACCAATGTATATAGCTTTTCCCCTCATGTGGGCTCCTTTACTGTGCTTGCTTTACTTTACTTCTTACTTAGGCTGCATTCACACGTTCTGTGTTTCGCACAGAACACGGATGTGGAATGCCTGTAACGGACTCCCCCCGCCCGGGCACCATCTGTGATAAGATGCTGGGAGTGGGGGAACTGTACAGATATGCACCGCATAGTAATGACCGGCCATGTCTCTCCACAGAGATCTGGATCCATCTGACCGGCCATGTCTCACCACAGAGGTCTGGATCCATCTGACCAGCCATGTTTCTTGACAGAGATCTTGATCCATCTCACCAGCCATGTTTCTTCACAGAGATCTGGATCCATCTGACCAGCCATGTTTCTCCACTAGAGAAGAGTGCATGCTTGAGTCTGCTGGAGAAGTTGGATGCAACCCTAGGGAGTCCTGAAAAACATGGATACAACCACAGGCTTTATGCATGTTTTCCTGGCAGCCCTAGGGCGGCATCCAGTTTCTCTGGATGCCGGGAGTCTTTCTGAAGTTTACTGAACACTACTCAGGAACAGTAAGTTGCAGGTCGGACATGTTAGTCGGACACCAGTGTTGTATTTGACTGCAGTTTCCTCTGGATAATCAGAACGATTCCTGACATCTTCTCTGATCGCTTTCAGTTATGAGTTGTCTCTGTCTACAGGATCCCCCCTCACTGGATGTTTTTCCTTGATTGCTCTTCTACCCCGTATCCTCTCCACATCAAACTCTGTATAGTCTCCTTACCCTTCTCTGTATACTCTCCTCCCCATTCTCTGTATACTCTCCTCACCATTCTCTGTATACTCTCCTCACCATTCTCTGTATACTCTCCTCACCATTCTCTGTATCCTCTCCTCACCATTCTCTGTATACTCTCCTCACCATTCCCTGTATCCTCTCCTCACCATTATCTGTATACTCTCCTCACCATTCCCTGTATCCTCTCCTCACCATTCCCTGTATCCTCTCCTCACCATTCTCTGCATCCTCTCCTCACCATTCCCTGTATCCTCTCCTCACCATTCCCTGTATCCTCTCCTCACCATTCTCTGTATACTCTCCTCCCCATTCTCTGTATACTCTCCTCACCATTCCCTGTATCCTCTCCTCACCATTCTCTGTATACTCTCCTCACCATTCCCTGTATCCTCTCCTCACCATTCCCTGTATCCTCTCCTCACCATTCTCTGCATCCTCTCCTCACCATTCCCTGTATACTCTCCTCACCATTCTCTGTATACTCTCCTCACCATTCCCTGTATCCTCTCCTCACCATTCCCTGTATCCTCTCCTCACCATTGCCTGTATCCTCTCCTCACCATTCTCTGTATCCTCTCCTCACCATTCCCTGTATCCTCTCCTCACCATTGCCTGTATCCTCTCCTCACCATTCTCTGTATCCTCTCCTCACCATTGCCTGTATCCTCTCCTCACCATTCCCTGTATCCTCTCCTCACCATTCTCTGTATCCTCTCCTCACCATTCTCTGTATCCTCTCCTCACCATTCTCTATATACTCTCCTCACCATTCCCTGTATCCTCTCCTCACCATTCTCTGTATACTCTCCTCACCATTCTCTGTATACTCTCTCTGTTATCTTCGCTCAGACAGAGAAGAGAACCGTTGCCTACTAGTGTATTTAGACGTCACAGAGGGGGGTCCCTTGCTGCAGACCCCCTTTATCACACAGAACTGGGGGCCACTTTGTAGGAGTCCATTACATGGCAGGTGATGAGTGTTTTAATATCGTAGTCCGGGAAGGGACCTATAGATGAGGACATAGTTGGGGTTCCTGATGATTTTGCAGAGGAGTCAGGGGCTTATATAGCTAGGGCTATGGGGACTGCTGCTTGTCCTCCATTGAGGTCTTTGTACCGCCATGTAGTGCGCTGTCCCCCACCTGAACTCCTGGGACTCCATCTGCTCACGTACAGTTATAAAAGACGCCGGATCCTAAATTCCATCCCTGATTATGAAAGCTCGCTGCCTGCGGGGGGGATACAGGGGGCCGAGAGGGTTTAGGGCTCGATTTAAAGAGAGATTTGAGGACAGGGGTGCGGGCCTCTCCCCTCGCTGACCCTGAGTTCCTGAGAAACACATGCCGGTCTTGTTTTGCAGGGAAGGATCCAGGCTGCGGCGGGCAGGTGTCAGTGCCGGGGGCTGTGCGTGCTGTGGTCAGCGGGGGGACAGAGACTGGACGGGGCCCTTCCTGCTGGGTATAGTCCGGGCCCCATGTGCAATATCACAGAACACTCTGCAAGGCCCTTAAAGGGGGAAAAACACGGACACAGCAAATCTAGTCATACAAAGCACTGCAAGTGATAGATGTGATACAGGGGGATACATACTGACCAGCCGTAACAATAAAACCCCTCAGCAATATTGTGTCCTCTCCCTCATAGCCCTGTCATATGTCCCGTGAGGACTGGACCCCATAGCCCTGTGATGTGTCCCCCCTGACCCCATAGTCCTGTGACGTGTCCCCCCGGACCCCATAGCCCTGTGATGTGTCCCCCCTGACCCCATAGCCCTGTGATGTGTCCCCCCTGACCCCATAGCCCTGTGATGTGTCCCCCCTGACCCCATAGCCCTGTGATGTGTCCCCCCTGACCCCATAGCCCTGTGATGTGTCCCCCCTGAACCCCATAGCCCTGTGATGTGCCCCCCTGGACCCCATAGCCCTGTGATGTGTCCCCCCTGAACCCCATAGCCCTGTGATGTGTCCCCCCTGAACCCCATAGCACTGTGATGTGTCCCCCTGAACCCCATAGCCATGTGATGTGTCCCCCCTGAACCCTATAGCCCTGTGATGTGTTCTTCAAGGCCATCCATTATGGCAAATTTGTGAAAATGGGAAAACCCATAGATGGTATATATGTATAACACTGTTCATCCTGAGATTCCTGGTTCACGAACAGTATGCCGACACTATAAGGCGCTGTGATACATCTATAGGGCGCTGTAATACACGTATAAGGCGCTGTAATACACATATAGGGCGCTGTGATACATATAAACTGGGTTCACACTACGTATATTTCAGTCAGTATTGTCGTCCTCAGATTGCAACCAAAACCAGGAGTGGATTGAAAACACAGAAAGGATCTGTTTACACACTGTCGAAATTGAGTGGATGGCGCCATATAACAGTAAATAACGGCCATTATTTCAATATAACAGCCGTTGTTTTAAAATAACAGCAAATATTTGCCATTATATGGCGGCCATCCACTCAATTTCAACAGTGTGTAAACAGATCCTTTCTGTGTTTTCAATCCACTCCTGGTTTTGGCTGCAATATGAGGATCACAATACTGACTGAAATATACATAGTGTGAACCCAGCCTTAGGGTGCTGTGATACATCTATAGGGCACTGTGATACACGTATAAGGCGCTGTAATACATCTATAGCGGCTCTGATACTTCTATAGGGGTCTGTGATACATCTATAGGGGGCTGTTATACATCTATAGGGCACTGTGATACACGTATAGGGCGCTGTAATACGTCTATAGGGTACTGTAATACATATATAGCAGAAATAATGCAGGAAGATGGGTAAAAAACATTATTTATATTTGCAGGTAACATTGTGTTTATAGGAGGAACCCTGACCATTGCATTGTGTCCCCGGGATATGAGATGTCCTGTATCGGCACAGAAACATGGAGCTGTATGCAGACCTGTTCCTATTCCACAGGGCAGTGTATATACAGCGGGCTGGTGCGGGTATACGGACTGGCATCATGCAGCAGCGGTCCCTCCTCATCATCTCGGGACTTCTACAATAGAAAAGTAGAAGTGTTAAAGGAGAACTCCACCAATCCACAACCTTACAATCTGCATAGATCAAGAACAGGATGGGGGCGGGACTTATAAAAAAATTTCATAAAGGGTGTGTGTCTTACATGTGGGGGTGTTCTGAAGCAGAAGGATCTCTCCCCGCCCTGAACTGACTCATAACTGAACAATAGCACATGGAGAGGAGATTGGAGTTAGGTTCTCTGTCCCTTTAAGGAGTTTTCACTCACCATTGAGAATGTGGAACTGATCCGCCGAATCACAGAATCCTGCAAATGGAAGCACACAATGCAGTTTATTAGAAAAAAAATGGTGAAGACCCTTGGTACACTAAGCCCCACCCCATATTGTAGCCACACCCCCTTGTACACTAAACTTCATAAAGCTCCACCCAGGTGTCCAGTTATAAGCGTAACCCCGGAGCTCACCGTATGACGGGAAGGGGTATATATATTCCAGGTCTATTCCCTGCTTGCTGACAAGATCATCGAACTTGCGGTAAACGTCGTCGCTCACAGAGGTTTTACGTCCTGTAGATAAATAAATCCGCTAAAGAATAATCCACATAACATCAAACACTTTGCAGAATCCACATCCAAAGCTGAAGCAGTGCATTGTGGGAGCTCTGATGGGTGCACATACAGAGCAGATTAGGTCATATGACTGACAGAGGGGAGGAGCTAAACTGACAAAGGGGAGGAGCTAAATTCTGTTTTCAGGGAGAACTAGCCAATCTCTGCAGCCAGCCAGCTTTGGTTGTGAATGGAGCAGATGAAGACATCAGGTTGGATGGGTGATGCTCACACATACCGTAGAGTTTGAGGGTTATCTTGTTCCTCCTCTGGTAATACAATATGGCGTAATTCTGATAGTCCGTCTCCCCCACCACCATGTCCAGTGATCCGGCATATCCCTTAGCTAAACAGAAGGAAACATGTCCCAATCCGTCTCTGGTTACTTTTATAGTAACATATATATTTTCAGTTTTAATTTGTGTAGAAATATCAATCACTGTAAACCAACAACAAGCTGGAAACCAACAACAAGCTGGAAACCAACAACAAGCTGGAAACCAACAACAAGCTGGAAACCATCAACAAGCTGGAAACCATCAACAAGCTGGAAACCAACAACAAGCTGGAAACCATCAATAAGCTGGAAACCAACAACAAGCTGCTGTTTACTGATCCAATGTCATTCATTGGCTTCCTTTGGCCGACCACATTGACTTGACTCCAGGTAAAGTCATAGTAAAGGGGTTGTGCACTAAAAATCTTTTTTCTTCAAATCAACTTGTGCCAGACATTTGTAATTTATTTCTATTAAAAAATCTTCACTCTTTCAGTACTTATCAGCTGCTGTATGTCCTGTGGGAAGTGGTGTATTCTCTCCAGCTGACACAGTGCTCTCTGCTGCCACCTCTGTCCATGTCAGGAACTGTCCAGAGCAGGAGAGGTTTTGTATGGGGATTTGCTGCTGCTCTGGACAGTTCCTGGCATGGACAGAGGTGGCAGCAGAGAGCACTGTGTCAGCTGGAGAGAATACACCACTTCCTGCAGGACATACATCAGCTGATATATACTGGAAGAATGGTGATTTTTTTTTTTTTTTTATAGAAAAAAAATTACAAATCTCTGTCTGACACTTTCTGTGACCAGTTGATTTGAAAGAATTTTTTTTTTTTTGGTGAACAACCACTTTAAGCCCCATCAGCTAGCCTACTTGTTGATGGTTTCTCTATGTGGGGTGTTGTATTGGCTGATCACTCTATAACCCACCTCTCAGGATGAACCTGCCCTTGTCCACCCGGTCGGGCACATAGGCATGTTTTATCTCCCAACAGATTCCATCCCTGTAAGAGAAGATGACATGTTATGGCGCCATAGCAGCGGGATACTGCCACATCTGTATCCACCATTAGCTGTGTATATAGTATATGTATCTGGGCTTGTCTCCATGCTGATGGTTTCCTTACAGCTTCCGGAATGTGCTGGTCGCCATGGTCTCCTGTCTCCTGGCATTCGTAGATGGGGAGATCTGAATTTTCGTGGCCTCCACACGGTGGTTGTCTGTCTTCAGGTTGTCACACTCCGATGCGACTGACAGGAGGTACCACGTCCCTGAGAACTGAGAGTACAACCCCCATCAGAGCTGCAGATACCCCCATACAGGAAAACATACAGCCTATCCTCTGTGATTCTCTGCTAAGCTGGTGTATCTAAGCCTGTTGTGTGTGACATTCTGATGAGCTGGTGTATCTAAGCCTGTTGTGTGTGATATTCTGATGAGATGGTGTATCTAAGCCTGTTGTGTGTGATATTCTGATGAGCTGGTGTATCTAAGCCTGTTGTGTGGGATATTCTGCTGAGCTGGTGTATCTAAGCCTATCCTGTTTGACCGACCTCTCCAGCTCATCCGCACTCAGGACTACTCCCCCCATCCTCTCTTACCTGCCTGAGGTTGAAGTTGGCCACGCTCTGCACCTTATCGATCGGGTTCTCCGGTGGAGGCTTCTTCTTCTTTTGCCCCCAGGTGTAGTGGGGGGCGGTCAGGATCGCCATGATGAGGAGCACCCTGAGAGGCACCATGACTGCTATGTCTGCGGTGTAGTGAATGGCTCAGCCTGGGAGCTGTGTACACTGGGTTGGGTAATCCTTATCTGTTTGTGTGTCCCCAGGGGTCAGGGTCTCAGTCCCCCCGGGGCGGGCAGGAAGCAGAAGCAGGAGAGTATATGGGGCGCAGAGGAGGCCACTGCACTAAGGGGTTTGTTGCCTATGGGGGTCCCCGGCCACAGCAGTGTTATATATAGGTCACTGCATATTACAGTTCACTGTCTTTCATATACCAGCCCTGCCCCCTCCTGTTATCAGCCGCCCCTAGTATTTGTGTAGGGGGTGGACTGTGCACAGTGTCCTCTGTAAATAGGGGCCTGTCACTTTAATTGGACCCTGGGCACTCCGCAATACTCGTTTGTATGTAACGGTGTATGGTGTGTGCACTGTATGTGTTATGCCGTGTTGGTGCCGCCATGATGGATTGCTGTGGCTGGCAGAAGGGGTGATGGTCTTCTGGGCTGACGGCCATGGGGAAAGGCAGGTACTGGCAGGAATGAGTGCTGGGAAGATGACGGACATGGTGACACATGAACAGCACCACCACACTGTAGGAGGAGCCTTAGGAGGAGTTAAAGGGTTTGTCCAGGATTAGAAAACTTTCCATGAATTATGCCACACCTGTCCTCTGGTTGTGTGTGGTATTACAGCGTGTTAATGATGCAGAGCTGCAATGCCAGGTATCGTCTGTAGATAGGTGTGGCGCTATTTCTAAAGCAAAGCATCCATATGTTTGTCCTGGACAAATCTCTAAAGCTTAATGCCCTATTAGGGTGGGTTCACACTGAGGAATTCTCGCAGATAAATTGTGCAGAATTCGGTTGCCTGTACACGCGCGCGGCCGTGTGCCTTTCCGCCAGCTCCATAGACACCATTCTATGGGCCGGCTGATTCCGCTATCCGCCAATTCTTGAGGGAGAGTCTGCAGGAGAGGTGGGGGACTGAGGGAGAGTGTGCAGGAGAGGCAGGGGACTGGAGGGAGAGTCTGCAGGAGAGGCGGGGGACTGGAGGGAGAGTCTGCGGGGGACTGGAGGGAGAGTCTGCGGGAGAGGCAGGGGACTGGAGGAAGAGTCTGCGGGAGAGGCGGGGGACTGGAGACAGAGTCTGCAGCAGAGGCGGGGGACTGGAGGGAGAGTCTGCAGGAGAGGCGGGGGACTGGAGGGAGAGTCTGCGGGAGAGGCGGGGGACTGGAGGGAGAGTCTGCGGGAGAGGCGGGGGACTGGAGGGAGAGTCTGCGGGAGAGGCGGGGGACTGGAGGGAGAGTCTGCGGGAGAGGCGGGGGACTGGAGGGAGAGTCTGCGGGAGAGGCGGGGGACTGAGGGGAGAGTCTGCAGGGGACTGGAGGGAGAGTCTGCGGGAAAGGCGGGGGACTGAGGGGAGAGTCTGCAGGGGACTGGAGGGAGAGTCTGCAGGAGAGGCGGGGGACTGAGGGGAGAGTCTGCAGGGGACTGGAGGGAGAGTCTGCGGGAAAGGCGGGGGACTGAGGGGAGAGTCTGCGGGAGAGGCGGGGGACTGAGGGGAGAGTCTGCGGGAGAGGCGGGGGACTGGAGGGAGAGTCTGCGGGAGAGGCGGGGGACTGGAGGAAGAGTCTGCGGGAGAGGCGGGGGACTGGAGACAGAGTCTGCGGCAGAGGCGGGGGACTGGAGGGAGAGTCTGCAGGAGAGATGGGGGACTGGAGGGAGAGTCTGCGGGAGAGGCAGGGGACTGGAGGGAGAGTCTGCGGGAGAGGCAGGGGACTGGAGGGAGAGTCTGCGGGAGAGGCAGGGGACTGGAGGGAGAGTCTGCGGGAGAGGCAGGGGACTGGAGGGAGAGTCTGCGGCAGAGGCGGGGGACTGGAGGGAGAGTCTGCGGGAGAGGCAGGGGACTGGAGGGAGAGTCTGCGGGAGAGGCAGGGGACTGGAGGGAGAGTCTGCGGGAGAGGCGGGGGACTGGAGGGAGAGTCTGCAGGAGAGGCGGGGGACTGGAGGGAGAGTCTGCGGGAAAGGTGGGACTGGAGGGAGAGTCTGCGGGAGAGGCGGGGGACTGGAGGGAGAGTCTGCGGGAGAGGCAGGGGACTGGAGGGAGAGTCTGCGGGAGAGGCAGGGGACTGGAGGGAGAGTCTGCGGGAGAGGCAGGGGACTGGAGGGAGAGTCTGCGGGAGAGGTGGGACTGGACCCCGGCTGAATGGTGTAAGTACAGCAGGGTCCCTCCAATCGGTGGCTTTCCAGCTGTTGCAAAGCTACAACTCCCATCATGTCCTGTCAGCCTGCAGATATCAGTGCACGATGAGAGTTGTAGTTTTGTGAATGCTGGAGAGTCATAGATTGGGGAACATTGTAGTAAAGGTGATAGGGAGCACAGTGTGATTGACAGTGATAATGTTTTGCTCCTGTTGATCTTGTATAACTGAAATCTCCAAGAAATAGTAATGGCACCATCTTGTTTTAGCATCTGGGAACTGTAACCATCAGGACTGCAATGCCTCTGTATGTTAGGAGAAAAAATATGTGTGGAAACGCGTTGCCCAATAAATGAACTGTCTGGTGTAACAACATTGTGGTCCCCCATGGTGACTGTACCTTGGAACTCCACCACACCTGCGCTGATCCACTTGAGGGGCTTTACCTGGTGCAGTGACCTAGTGTCAGATCGCTGCTTACTCCCCATATCTGGTGGCGTTATCCCCTGGAACAGCTGCGGAGTCAGTATGTATATACCTGCGATAGAGTTGAGCCTATTCATTGCACAGCTCGCCCTATAATACCTTGACAGCATACACTCGCCCTCTCTTTTCTGTGAGGAGGGGAGAAGTCTTTTGATCAGTTGGGATCACTGTGATTGTATCCCGGACCGTGTTATTTCAGACACCTTCTCACCATGTGATCTGTGACATTGTAAATCACTTCATTTAGCAAAAATGACTCTTGGCCACTAGATGTCTCCTGTCCATTGTCCACTGCCTGTTGTCAGGGGAAATCTGTCTCTGGTAACAGACAGAGTGGAATACAACACAGGAAATAGGGGTGGGGCTTAGCATGTGCCATGTGCGGGAGGAGCCTGAGCTGTGCACTTTCAAGTTGAGCCAGTCTGCCCCCTGAAGGTGATCCACACTGTTCCTTAAATGTAATGAAAGGTCCCATCTCACCTGTGACCACTCATAAAGCCAAGGTCAGCTGTTATTGTATCTACTGCCCTATGTCTACAATGCTGCAGTGTACTCTCCCTCCCTTTAGCATCTCAGCAGCAGAAGCCAGGGGTAATGTCACACAGCCAGGCGGGATCATAAAAAATCATTTGAAATAAAACAAGCGCGGTTTAGTGGTGAAACCAGCAGGGTATGCGCCGCGTCATTCATGCGTTTGTAGCTGCAGGTGTAGGTCTCTGCATTACCGATCCTTCGCCGCTAGATGGCAGCACCAGTAGCTGTGGTAGGGCAGTAACCTGAGAACCGCTGGGTTACTGTACATACATGGAGCTGGAGCCTCGGCTATATCTGTCCCTGCTGGCTCCGCCCCCTATCATAGAGCAGCGAGGGGCGGGACAGAGCGGCGCCAATCATAGAGAGCTCAGGAGGAGAGAGAGTGGAAGATGCGGAAGTGCAGGTGAGAACCGGAGCCGGTGGGGCTGAGGGGAGAACAGGGGCTGGGACCGGAGGTGTCCTCCCAACGGGGGCTGCTGACCGTGTACACTGTGCGGTACCGCATATATACTGTATACACTGACCATACAATCCATATACACTGCTGTACACTATATATACTGTATACACTGACCCCCCCATATACACTGTGCTGTACACTATATACTGTATACACTGACCCCTCACCCCATATACACTGTGCTGTACACTATATATACTGTATACACTGACCCCTCACACCATATACACTGTGCTGTACACTATATATACTGTATACACTGACCCCCCCCATATACACTGTGCTGTACACTATATATACTGTATACACTGACCCCTCACACCATATACACTGTGCTGTACACTATATATACTGTATACACGACTGACCCCTCACCCCATATACACTGTGCTGTACACTATATATACTGTATACACTGACCCCTCACACCATATACACTGTGCTGTACACTATATACTGTATACACTGACCCCTCACACCATATACACTGTGCTGTACACTATATACTGTATACACTGACCCCTCACACCATATACACTGTGCTGTACACTATATATACTGTATACACTGACCCCTCACCCCATATACACTGTGCTGTACACTATATATGCTGTATACACTGACCCCCCCATATACACTGTGCTGTACACTATATATACTGTATACGCTGACCCCTCACCCCATATACACTGTGCTGTACACTATATATGCTGTATACACTGACCCCCCCATATACACCGTGCTGTACACTATATACTGTATACGCTGACACCCCCCATATACACTGTGCTGTACACTATATATGCTGTATACACTGACCCCCCCATATACACTGTGCTGTACACTATATACTGTATACGCTGACCCCTCACCCCATATACACTGTGCTGTACACTATATATACTGTATACACTGACCCCTCACCCCATATACACTGTGCTGTACACTATATACTGTATACACTGACCCCTCCCCCCATATACACTGTGCTGTACACTATATACTGTATACACTGACCCCTCCCCCCATATACACTGTGCCGTACACTATATATACTGTATACACTGACACCCCCCATATACACTGTGCTGTACACTATATATACTGTATACACTGACCCCTCCCCCCATATACACTGTGCCGTACACTATATACTGTATACACTGACACCCCCCATATACACTGGGCTGTACACTATATATACTGTATACACTGACCCCTCACACCATATACACTGTGCTGTACACTATATACTGTATACACTGACCCCTCCCCCCATATACACTGTGCTGTACACTATATATACTGTATACACTGACCCCTCACCCCATTTATACTGTGCTGTACACTATATATACTGTATACACTGACCCCTCCCCCCATATACACTGTGCTGTACACTATATACTGTATTCACCGACCCAATATACACTGTGCCGTACACTATATACTGTATACACTGACCCCTCACCCCATATACACTGTGCTGTACACTATATATACTGTATACACTGACCCCTCACACCATATACACTGTGCTGTACACTATATACTGTATACACTGACCCCCTCACACCATATACACTGTGCTGTACACCATATATACTGTATAAACTATACTCGTATTTCAGGGAAGGTTGAAGACGTAAGAATGACACAATGGACGACGCGGCGCCCTGCCTGCTCCCGGACAGCCTCCTCTACCAGATATTCCTGAACCTGGGCCCTGGTGACTTGCTGTCTGCGGGGCTGGTGTGCCGGCGCTGGTATCAGGTGTCCAGGGACGACTTCTTGTGGAAGGAGCTGTTCTACCGACATTACCAGGTGCAGCGCCAAATCCATCGCTACCCAGGTAGAGTGCACAGCGCCACCTTGTGCTCAGAGATTGATTCCAGTTAGTTATCATGTAGCAGGTGCCTTATACTCCATTCCCCTAGGGCGGCAGATACATGTGGGGTATATATGGTGGGTATTTCCCTCCCCCCTGTATAGTGTGACCGGTGCTGTTTGTGTGGCAGGTTCTGACTCGTGGTACGAGGAGTTCCAGCGTCTCTGTGATACCGTCCCCTGTGTGCAGGTGGAGCGGCTGCGGGAGCACACCGACCAGGTCCTGCACATCAGCTTCTCACACTCCGGAGAACTCTGCGCCTCCTGCTCCAAGGACTGCACGGTGAAGGTGAGGAGGAGCGCTCCGCGTACAGACCTCGCACCGCGGTACACTCTTACCTACATCTTATCATTCTCCTACAGGTATGGAACACCAGACACCCCATATCCCTCCTGCACAGCGCAAACATGAGGCCGCACCACTGGAACTACACCCAGTTCTCCCAGTTTAATTCTGATGACACGCTGCTGCTGGTGTCCGGGGTCTTTGTAGGACCCCACAACTCCTGTGCGGGAGAAATAGCCGTTTTCAGTCTCGGTAAATTTTATAGATTATATTGTAGATTTCAAATTCTGATGTGTGAAAGTATAATGTGTTTTTTATATTATCTTGGTGAAGCTGAGTGATAAGCAGTATGGCTGTCACAACAGAAAGAAAGAATACACCTTTTCCTGCAGGACTTACAGCAGCTGATAAGTACTAGAAGACTGAAGATTTTTTTAATAGAAGTAAATTACAAAACTCTGACACTTTCTGGCACCAATTGATGTGAAAGAGAAACATATTTGGTGAACAACCCCTTAAAGGTCACAATACCAGTGTCACGCTATGACCCTCAGACCCGGCACTTGATATAACACAATGTATCAAGTCTGTGTGGACTGTTCTTTTAAACTTACCCTTCACCCACAGATGGATTTAACCTTCTGTCCCGAGTGAGGAATAAACCCTACGATGTGTTTGGCTGTTGGCTCAATAACACGCACCTCATCTCCGGGAACCTGCACCGTATGGGCCGTGTCACCTCCTGCTCTGTGCTGTGGTTAAATAAGGCCTTTCAGGTAAGTACATGTAGTAACAGGGGGACATGGGCACAGCAGGCAGTGTATGTATGTGTAGTACTGGGAGGAGCGGGCAGTGTATGTATGTGTAGTACTGGGAGGAGCAGGCAGTGTATGTATGTGTAGTACTGGGAGGAGCGGGCAGTGTATGTATGTGTAGTACTGGGAGGAGCGGGCAGTGTATGTATGTGTAGTACTGGGAGGAGCGGACAGTATGTATGTGTAGTACTGGGAGGAGCGGGCACTGTATGTGTAGTACTGGGAGGAGCGGGCAGTGTATGTATGTGTAGTACTGGGAGGAGCGGACAGTATGTATGTGTAGTACTGGGAGGAGCAGACAGTGTATGTATGTGTAGTACTGGGAGGAGCGGACAGTATGTATGTGTAGTACTGGGAGGAGCGGGCAGTGTATGTGTAGTACTGGGAGGAGCGGGCAGTGTATGTATGTGTAGTACTGGGAGGAGCAGGCACTGTATGTATGTGTAGTACTGGGAGGAGCGGGCAGTGTATGTATGTGTAGTACTGGGAGGAGCGGACAGTATGTATGTGTAGTACTGGGAGGAGCGGGCAGTGTATGTATGTGTAGTACTGGGAGGAGCGGGCACTGTATGTGTAGTACTGGGAGGAGCGGGCAGTGTATGTATGTGTAGTACTGGGAGGAGCGGACAGTATGTATGTGTAGTACTGGGAGGAGCAGACAGTGTATGTATGTGTAGTACTGGGAGGAGCGGACAGTATGTATGTGTAGTACTGGGAGGAGCGGGCAGTGTATGTATGTGTAGTACTGGGAGGAGCGGGCAGTGTATGTATGTGTAGTACTGGGAGGAGCGGGCAGTGTATGTATGTGTAGTACTGGGAGGAGCGGACAGTATGTATGTGTAGTACTGGGAGGAGCGGGCACTGTATGTATGTGTAGTACTGGGAGGAGCGGGCAGTGTATGTATGTGTAGTACTGGGAGGAGCGGGCACTGTATGTATGTGTAGTACTGGGAGGAGCGGGCAGTGTATGTATGTGTAGTACTGGGAGGAGCGGGCAGTGTATGTATGTGTAGTACTGGGAGGAGCGGGCAGTGTATGTATGTGTAGTACTGGGAGGAGCGGGCAGTGTATGTATGTGTAGTACTGGGAGGAGCGGGCAGTGTATGTATGTGTAGTACTGGGAGGAGCGGGCAGTGTATGTATGTGTAGTACTGGGAGGAGCGGGCAGTGTATGTATGTGTAGTACTGGGAGGAGCGGGCAGTGTATGTATGTGTAGTACTGGGAGGAGCGGGCAGTGTATGTATGTGTAGTACTGGGAGGAGCGGGCAGTGTATGTATGTGTAGTACTGGGAGGAGCGGACAGTATGTATGTGTAGTACTGGGAGGAGCGGGCAGTGTATGTATGTGTAGTACTGGGAGGAGCGGGCACTGTATGTGTAGTACTGGGAGGAGCGGGCACTGTATGTATGTGTAGTACTGGGAGGAGCGGGCAGTGTATGTATGTGTAGTACTGGGAGGAGCGGGCAGTGTATGTATGTGTAGTACTGGGAGGAGCGGGCAGTGTATGTGTAGTACTGGGAGGAGCGGGCAGTGTATGTGTAGTACTGGGAGGAGCGGGCAGTGTATGTATGTGTAGTACTGGGAGGAGCGGACAGTATGTATGTGTAGTACTGGGAGGAGCAGACAGTGTATGTATGTGTAGTACTGGGAGGAGCGGGCAGTGTATGTGTAGTACTGGGAGGAGCGGGCAGTGTATGTGTAGTACTGGGAGGAGCGGGCAGTGTATGTATGTGTAGTACTGGGAGGAGCGGGCAGTGTATGTATGTGTAGTACTGGGAGGAGCGGACAGTATGTATGTGTAGTACTGGGAGGAGCGGACAGTATGTATGTGTAGTACTGGGAGGAGCGGGCAGTATGTATGTGTAGTACTGGGAGGAGCGGGCACTGTATGTGTAGTACTGGGAGAAGCGGGCAGTGTATGTATGTGTAGTACTGGGAGGAGCGGACAGTATGTATGTGTAGTACTGGGAGGAGCGGGCAGTGTATGTATGTGTAGTACTGGGAGGAGCGGGCAGTGTATGTATGTGTAGTACTGGGAGGAGCAGGCACTGTATGTATGTGTAGTACTGGGAGGAGCGGGCAGTGTATGTATGTGTAGTACTGGGAGGAGCGTGCAGTGTATGTATGTGTAGTACTGGGAGGAGCAGGCAGTGTATGTATGTGTAGTACTGGGAGGAGCGGGCAGTGTATGTATGTGTAGTACTGGGAGGAGCGGGCAGTGTATGTGTAGTACTGGGAGGAGCGGGCAGTGTATGTATGTGTAGTACTGGGAGGAGCGGGCAGTGTATGTATGTGTAGTACTGGGAGGAGCGGGCAGTGTATGTGTAGTACTGGGAGGAGCGGGCACTGTATGTATGTGTAGTACTGGGAGGAGCGGGCACTGTATGTGTAGTACTGGGAGGAGCGGGCACTGTATGTATGTGTAGTACTGGGAGGAGCGGGCACTGTATGTGTAGTACTGGGAGGAGCGGGCACTGTATGTGTAGTACTGGGAGGAGCGGGCAGTGTATGTATGTGTAGTACTGGGAGGAGCGGGCACTGTATGTATGTGTAGTACTGGGAGGAGCGGGCACTGTATGTATGTGTAGTACTGGGAGGAGCGGGCACTGTATGTATGTGTAGTACTGGGAGGAGCGGGCACTGTATGTATGTGTAGTACTGGGAGGAGCGGGCACTGTATGTATGTGTAGTACTGGGAGGAGCGGGCACTGTATGTGTAGTACTGGGAGGAGCGGGCAGTGTATGTGTAGTACTGGGAGGAGCGGGCAGTGTATGTATGTGTAGTACTGGGAGGAGCGGGCACTGTATGTGTAGTACTGGGAGGAGCGGGCAGTGTATGTATGTGTAGTACTGGGAGGAGCGGGCACTGTATGTGTAGTACTGGGAGGAGCGGGCAGTGTATGTATGTGTAGTACTGGGAGGAGCAGACAGTGTATGTATGTGTAGTACTGGGAGGAGCGGGCAGTGTATGTATGTGTAGTACTGGGAGGAGCGGGCAGTGTATGTATGTGTAGTACTGGGAGGAGCGGGCAGTATGTATGTGTAGTACTGGGAGGAGCGGGCAGTGTATGTATGTGTAGTACTGGGAGGAGCAGGCAGTGTATGTATGTGTAGTACTGGGAGGAGCGGGCAGTGTATGTATGTGTAGTACTGGGAGGAGCGGGCAGTATGTATGTGTAGTACTGGGAGGAGCGGGCACTGTATGTGTAGTACTGGGAGGAGCAGGCAGTGTATGTATGTGTAGTACTGGGAGGAGCGGGCAGTGTATGTATGTGTAGTACTGGGAGGAGCGGGCAGTGTATGTATGTGTAGTACTGGGAGGAGCGGGCAGTGTATGTATGTGTAGTACTGGGAGGAGCGTGCAGTGTATGTATGTGTAGTACTGGGAGGAGCGGGCAGTGTATGTATGTGTAGTACTGGGAGGAGCGGGCAGTGTATGTATGTGTAGTACTGGGAGGAGCGGGCAGTGTATGTATGTGTAGTACTGGGAGGAGCGGGCAGTGTATGTATGTGTAGTACTGGGAGGAGCGGGCAGTGTATGTGTAGTACTGGGAGGAGCGGGCAGTGTGAATTATGACTGATCACATGGCCTCTATTTCCAGGACGTGGAGTCAGAGAACCTCAATGTGGTGAAGCGACTCTTTAAAATTCAGAACCTGAACGCCAGCACTATCCGTATGGTGATGGTGGCCGACTCCCCAGATCTACTGACGGAGGCTGGAGATAAAGTGGAGGACATTGATCAAAGCCCCCCGCATCCAAGGGAGGAAGAGGACAGCGCTGAGGAAGAGGAAGGTGGTGCGGAGGACGAGAGAGAAAGGGACATTGTAGAGGAGGATGCTCAGATAGCAGCCGCCCTTCAATTCTTTATGAATGACCATATCCAGGAACAGCAGGAGGCGCCACCACCTCCACTATCTGAGGAGCAGTTTGAGACTAAGGTGGCCCAGTGGTATGCAAAATACAGGACAAAGCAACCGGATGGACCTCACACCGAGGAGGGGAGCAAGAAGTATCTCATCTTCACCACCGGCTCTCTGACCTACTCCCCCCATCAGATAGGTATGTTGTCTATACCTTACTGTTATGTGCTTGTAGTAATGATCTTCTACCACTAGGTGTCACTGCTGTACAGATATTGATTCCATGATATAATCACATTGTGTTTTTCCCCTTATTACAGGGATTAAGCAGCTTCTTCCCCACCAGATGACGACAGAGGGGCCGGTGCTGGGCGAGGAGCGCGGTCCCAACGAGTTCTTTGATTCCCTCGACCATGTAATTAACATTCACGGTCACATTATAGGCATGGGTCTGTCTCCGGATCACAGGTGAGAGCAGGATCCGTGGTTATTAAGTGGATCCAGAGTGTAATTCTTCTGGGGGGGGGAGCTAAAGCTTTGGTTGTTCAGATATGATGGGAATTGTAGTTTTGCAACAGCTGGAGAGCCAAAGCTTCCCCATCTCTGTACTATGTTATCTCCAGCTGTTGCAGAATTACAAATCCCAGCATGCCCAGTGATTTGTAGTTTAGCTGGAGACCTCTGGTCTTTCATAGATTATAGCAGATCATGTGGTTGCTCTTTGTAGGTATCTGTATGTGAATAGCCGCTCCTGGCCTAAGGACTGTGTGGTGTCTGATCCCATGTATCCACCGCCCATTGCTGAGGAAATAGAGCTTCGCGTCTTTGACCTAAAGACCCTGCGGGAGGTGAAGGACCCTCTGAGAGCCCACCGAGCATACACCCCAAACAATGAGTGCTTCTTCATCTTCCTAGATGTCAGCCAGGACTTTGTGGCCAGGTGGGTGCACAACTGTTATGACATCACATAGATGTTCGCATAGTTTATAATGTTAACCGGCTGTTGCACAACTACACATCCCAGCAACTCCAGGAGTTGTGGTGTTGCTGCAGCTGGAGAGCCAGAGGTTTGGGGACTCTGATCTATAGAGGTTTGTGCTCAGGCTTTAGTCTGGAAAATTTCCACCTTGAAATGAGTTCCTGCTAGAGCGCTGCGGACGGTGAGAGAACGCAGAGATCAGGGTTAGTGGAGCAGAATCCTTTATTGTATGTAACAGGCTGAATAGCTCACAGCGCACTACTAAGAAGTCTGAAGTCTCGTCCAGACTGATCTCATATACAGTGGTGCCTTGGATTAGGAGCATAATTCGTTCCGGGACGGCGCTTGTAATCCAAATCCACTCTTAAACCAAAGCAAATTTTCCCATAAGAAATCATAGAAATGCAGACAATTGGTTCCACACCCCAAATATAATGATTTATTATTCTGAATAAGATGTAAAACAGATGAAACATTCAGAAACAGCAGAATCTGTGATATTATAAGTTACTGTACAGGAATGGAGAGGATGGGAAACACAAGGGCGGACAGAGACTGCAGGGAGCAGGAAGGAATAAGCAGGACAGATGTGGGCACATACATGCAGCACTCTCTGTCCAGGGAGAGAGGGGTTACAGCTATGGAGAGATTACCTCCACTGTCCTGTCCCCTGATGTAAGCCCCAGTCTGAAGTGGATCTGCTATGATTTGGAAGGTGAAGGAGACTTCCTGGGTCAGAGTACAGGGCTGTAGACCCCGCTATGCAGACCATGCCCCTCCCCCACCAAAGCAATGCTCTTAAATCACAATTTTGAAAAACTGTGAGCTCTTATACCAAAACGCTCTTAAACCAAGTTACTCTTAAACCAAGTTACCACTGTATGTCTATAGATAGTTGTGGTTATATGAGGAAATCTTGCACTGACACTAGGGGAGCTCCCACCATATACATGTTACTGAGCACACTAGGAGCTGTATAGATACAGGCTGAGAGCGCCCTCTACCTGCAGGTGCCTGTATCTACCAGTACAATAGGTTTATCCATCCTTTTTACCCATCACTGCAAATAACTTTTGCCATGTCAAAAATTATTGATCACAGTGGGTCTCACTGCTGGGACCGGGAGATATAGCTGGGGAGAGGACGTGGCAGCACAGTTCACGTCCCTGGCCGTTAGTGTAACTCTATGAGACTACATTGACAGAATTAGGAGCTGGCTGGTGAGGGAACTGTGCGGTCCTCTGCCCAGCTGTATCTCCTGATCAGAATGAGACCCACTGTGATCAATAACTTTTGACATGTAGTGACAGTGCCCATGTAGCCCTTCTTTATATAGAGACTTGTTTGCTCACTTCCACCATGTTACGGATTACACTCTGATCCGCGGCTGATTCTCTCTTTCTTGTTTTAGTGGGGCGGAGGATCGCTGTGGCTACATCTGGGACCGCCATTATAACGCCTGCCTGGCCACCCTGCCGCACGATGATGTGGTCAACTCTGTGGCTTTCTGCCCTGTAGATCAGGAGCTTCTGCTGACCGCCAGCGATGACTGCACCATCAAAGTGTGGCGCTCCAGGCGCTCGCTCCGCAGCCCCCGGGACTTGCTGAAGTCTTTGCAGTGGTCTGCCTTCTATGACACTTGACACTTCTGCTCTGTCCTCCGTTAACGGACTATAGAGGTATGGCCATGGCCGCAGCTGCTGGGACTCAAGACTGTCAGTAAAGACGCTGGTTGTGGCGATGCGGAGGACACCGTGCCGAGACATCACATTTCAGGAATGACACAGTCCTATTTCCTCCATTTGGGGTGAACTAGAACAGTAGGGTAAGATCCGTGTAATATTAAGCAACAAGACCATAAAGTGGTAATTTCTGACCTGTGGCCCTACATCTGATGCAAAACTTCCAACATGGGCCAGAGACCACTGCCAGGAAAGGGTTATAGAAAAACATAGCAGATTTCTTCCAGAAATTAGGGTGTGGTACGGCAGCCGGTTCAGAAAAGTGACTTTAAAGGGGTTATCCAGCGCTACAAAAACACATGGCCACTTTTTCCCCACTCTTGTCCTCCAGGTCAGGTCTGGTTTGCAATTAAGCTCCATTTACTTCAATGGAACTGAGTTTCAAACACCACCCAATGTGGAAACCAGAGTGGTGCAAAAGTGGCCATGTTTTTGTAGCACTGGATAACCCCTTTAAGTTAGTTGTAATACCACACACACCCTGAGGACAGGAGTGGTGCTGTTTTTGTAAGTAATCAGCTATGTTTGTTTAATCCTGGATAATCCCTTTAAACATTACCCTCTGGACAGATAAGCATTGGATTGGCGGTCTGACATGATTCTTTAAATGACAAGAGTGACAACCAGCCAGTCGTCCCTTCATGTGTTATGGGGCTGACAGCAGAGTACAGTGCTTGACACCGTCAGCCCAGCATGTGCACTACCACTCCATGTGCCGAGGGGAAAAGCAACCCCCATTCAATCAATGGGATCCCAGACCCCTTATGAATCCAGACACGTGTCCTTTGGATAACCACAGGTCAGATACAGTGAAACACTGTAAAAATCCAGACCAGATTTTTTGCCCTCTATATATAATGCATACAAGCCATTTTCTTTGAGAAGACCATGCCTATTGTAGAGTGATTTTTAATGCAGTTTTGGGTGGTCTCCTGAAGGAGGGGTCACTGTACATTGTCTTTTAATTCCTCATCATTTGCAAGGTACTGGCTTGCTGTCAGTGCATGAGGACTGGTTACATTTTACAGTACACTGCTAGTCCAGTCAACGCTCTGTGAGCGAAATACAGCAACAAAGCTCACTTGTTGTTACAATGTGTCAGTCCAGGCTGTTTAGTTCACAGAGCGTTGTTTAGATTGGGTGTTTTCATTCACTGACTGCAAGTAAGATATCTTTACTATGGAGAAGAAGGGAAATGTAAAGTCTATTAGAAAGTTGTAGAGTTTAAATATTACATTTCATATAAAACAGGAACCCCCCTTTAAGGAGCCATAGTATACAGCTGTAAGTTTTTTCTCAGTTATTATCCATGGTGCAGAGGAGTAGAGTTGATGGAACCTCGGGAAATCCTAGGTTTGATCGAACTCGAGCATTCATGAACCTGCCGCATTTGAACGCTGAAGCCTTCCTGGTCCGTGGGGAAGGAGGAGAGACTGCCCGGGTACCGCCTGGAATTCCTATTACCTAGGCTGAATCCCGGAATTCTAGGCGGTACCTGAGGTTCGATCAACCCTACATAGGAGCAGAGAAACATTGGTTGCCCCCCCCCATATGATACATTGTGACGGATATTCAGTACCAGACTCATCTCTTTGTGCACATGGGGGTAGTAATGTATGTTCTGAGCCCTGGCCATGTAGTGTGTAATCTAGAAGTGTGCTGTGAGGTTCTGCAGCAGCTGGGACAGGTATTAGAGAGCCTCTTGTTATATAGCAACACATCAGCTAATCATTGGCTGTAATGGAAAAAGCAGCTTCCTGTATGAGTGATAAGAGGGCTGACAGAGGAAGAGATAAGCTGTACACGTACCGCCTATCTCTGTACAATCAGCAGGCCATGACGTCTGGAAACCATATCGTACTCGTGTTATTTGAGCACCGAGCAGTGGAACATTTCCATTGACGTGTGTTATAAACGTGTCTCCACGGATCACAGGAAGCAGCTGTCGTGTCATTGTAATTTCCACTACGAGTTGTGGGGGCGCCACATCAGTCACAGCCACGCTTCACTGGACACCCACTCAACCCCATGACCAGAACCATCGCTTGGATACTTCAGCTTTAGAACCTATAGAGCAGCTGGTAGAGAAAAACTATAACTCCCAGCATGCCTGGACAACCTTGAGTCACATGCTAGGGAACTACAACCCACAGCATGTCTAAAAACCATATTGTGCATGGAAGCTAATCTGCTCTGTGTGAATACAGTGGTAAAGGGATCACATTGTATACAGCTTTCTAATACACTAGACTTACACTTCTTTGACACATTGTTCTATAGAACCTAAGATTTTCCGCTGTTTGATCATCTCTAATCACAACATGTCTGTCATCAGTGAATGAGAACTCTGTACATAGTCTAGTAGCATCAGCACTGATCTCAGTTTGTTACAATGTGTTGGTCTGTTCAGCTCACAGAGCATTGCCTCCATTACATATAACTGTATCCACATCCCAGCTGTATGAACAAATAGGAGCGTTCTCATTCACTGACAGCAAACAGATATGTTAGAGAGGCCAAATATTCACTCTACAGACATGTTAATGGAAGATTCTGGTACCATAACATGAATCCTTAAAGGGGGTTTATAGATTAGGATGTGGTGCCTATTATTGGGATAAGTGGGAGTCGCAGACGTCAAAAATGAATGTCTCATCCATCACCGGGCTGCAGCAGCCATGATACCAATGTGGTGGGGATATTGGCGCCTAGGAAGGAAGAGTCACTAACCAGAAATCATCAGGATGCTACTGTGTTTCATAGGAAAAGTCCCTGACAGAGCCGAATGTGTATTGGTTTCTGATGTGGAAAGCACCAAAACTTTACGAAGACTTTTTTGCATTTACATGACTTCACGTTTGGTGGGAGATACCGATATAAATGTTTTATCAACAGTCACACAAGTGATGCTGCCGCCAGATCCATACAGCCACTGACTGCAACTAACCCTTCACCGGCCCTCACATTCAGTATTATGTTCTGGTTGTGTATTTAATTTATTCCATAACTCACTGATCAATAAACCAGGATTTTTATTTAATTATTGTATCTGATCCCTAAGTATCCTGCAGATCCTAGAAATACAGCATGGAAGAAAGAAAAGCAACTGGATCATAGCTGTAACCAGAGTATATACATACAGTACCTGTATATAACTGCTATACTACTACCACCTATATACAAGAATATAACTACTACAATACAGTGGGTGAGAACGATCCAACCAGCACCAACAGACTAGTGGCACTTCACTGGATGCTGGAGGACGGGGCAGAAACAGCGAAAGGCGGTGTAGGGACTTCACACACCGCAATGCTATGACAAGGGAAGACAATAAATGGAAGTAATAAGAAATCTTGAGTCGAGCACTCACCGATAAGAAAATGCTGTGGGTTTATTTCCAAAACACCGGAGACTTCTGCTGGAAGAGGGAAGATGTTACGCAGGTGCGTTCACAGGAGCTCCTGCGTAACGTCTTCCCCCTCTCAGCTGAAGTCTCCGGTGTTTTGGAAATAAACCCACAGCATTTTCTTACCGGTGAGTGCTCGACTCTTTATCTTGTTACTTCCATAACTACTATAATACTGCCCCCTATCTACAAGAATATAACTACTATAATACTGCCCCCTATCTACAAGAATATAACTACTATAATACTGCTCCTATATACAAGAATATAACTACTATAATACTGCTCCTATATACAGGAATATAACTACTATAATACTGCCTCCTATATACAGGATTATAACTACTATAATACTGCTCCTATGTACAGGGATATAACTACTATAATACTGCCCCCTATATACAGGAATATAACTACTATAATACTGCCTCCTATATACAAGAATATAACTACTATAATACTGCTCCTATATACAGGAATATACCTACTATAATACTGCTCCTATATACAAGAATATAACTACTATAATACTGCTCCTATATACAGAAATATAACTACTATAATACTGCTCCTATATACAGGAATATAACTACTATAATACTGCCTCCTATATACAGGAATATAACTACTATAATACTGCTCCTATATACAGGAATATAACTGCTATAATACTGCCCCCTTCACCAGTCCCATAGACTCCATTCTATGGTCAGGTGGATTTCACCTGACCATACAATGGAGTCTATGGGATGGCGGATTATCCGCCCCTTTTCCGTATTGTGAACCAACCCTAAAGAAGTAGACTGCACCAGTGGAGGAAATAGCAACAAACCATACAGCTATGGGGTGCACGATGAAGACAGTAATTGGCTACAATACATGAAGAATAAGCAGTCTGCACTCACCAATGAAAAATTTTGGTCTTTATTTAAAAACGTCATTGCAGGGATGGGAGACACATTTAATGCAGCGAGCACTGGGACGGCCATTTCATACTCAGTGTCACCAGGCCAGAAGAGGTACACTCAGTACAAAACATCTGTCTATCGGATATAAAGTCTTACCGTGACCGCTGTGGCTCCAGCCAGGTGTCTTCCTCAGGTGTAGAGAAAGCAGCAACAGGTTATATCCAGTGATACAGGACTCTCCACTATATATAATCCTTTATTGATGTATCAGTGATACAATAATGGTGGGTGACATGCCATACAATATCTAGGATTACATCATAAAGAGCAAGAACTCAATGTACAGACAACCAATACAGCCCAGTAATACGTATAGTCAGGCTCTGTAATAGTGAGGTCCCCTGGTGGGATATGAGGGGCCCCTCTGAGGTGTTGCTGTGCTCTTTCCTCTCCCCACCATAGAACCTGCTGAGCCTCTATGATTCTCACGGAATACAATTACCATTGCCTGCACTGAAGAGGAATGGAGGAGCAGACCTACCCTGAAGACCCCCAAACCTCCACTGCAGACCCCAAGTACGTAACATTCAATCATTGTATTGCAAAAGATTTTCAACCATCTCAAGCTGTGAAAGGATTTAAGGGTTCCATCTTCTGAATGTAGAAAAAGAATTATCCTATTCACTCACATCCCATTACTGCTGTCCTGCCCCTGCTGGCAGCCATAGGATCACCACTGTCCTGCCCCTGCTGGCAGTCATAGGATCACCGCTGTCCTGCCTCTGCTGGCGGCCATAGGATCGCCACTATCGTGCCTCTGCTGGCGGCCATAGGATCACCACTGTCCTGCCTCTACTGGCGGCCATAGGATTACCACTGTCCTGCCTCTACTGGCGGCCATAGGATCACCACTGTCCTGCCTCTGCTGGCGGCCATAGGATCACCACTGTCCTGCCTCTGCTGGCGGCCATAGGATCACCACTGTCCTGCCTCTGCTGGCGGCCATAGGATCACCACTGTCCTGCCTCTGCTAACGGCCATAGGATCACCGCTGTCCTGCCTCTGCTAACGGCCATAGGATCACCGCTGTCCTGCCTCTACTGGCGGCCATAGGATCACCACTGTCCTGCCTCTGCTGGCGGCCATAGGATCACCACTGTCCTGCCTCTGCTGGCGGCCATAGGATCACCACTGTCCTGCCTCTACTGGCGGCCATAGGATCACCACTGTCCTGCCTCTACTGGCGGCCATAGGATCACCGCTGTCCTGCCTCTACTGGCGGCCATAGGATCACCGCTGTCCTGCCTCTGCTGGCGGCCATAGGATCACCGCTGTCCTGCCTCTACTGGCGGCCATAGGATCACCGCTGTCCTGCCTCTACTGGCGGCCATAGGATCACCACTGTCCTGCCTCTGCTGGCGGCCATAGGATCACCGCTGTCCTGCCTCTGCTAACGGCCATAGGATCACTGCTGTCCTGCCTCTGCTGGAAGCCATAGGATCACCGCTGTCCTGCCTCTGCTGGCGGCCATAGGATCACCGCTGTCCTGCCTCTGCTGGAAGCCATAGGATCACCGCTGTCCTGCCTCTGCTGGCAGCCATAGGATCACCGCTGTCCTGCCTCTGCTGGCAGCCATAGGATCACCGCTGTCCTGCCTCTGCTGGCAGCCAAAGGATCACCACTGTCGCCTCAGCTATCAAGGTTGGATGGCTTATATACAAATAAGGATATCATACATATAAGCGTGTATACAGAGAGGGGCAGGCATTCAGGTGGTGGTGGCTGGAAGCTTATTGGCCTATAGTGCTGTCAGTCAGCAGATAAAGGACACACCCCCTGGTTGACATGGAAATGCAAAGGAAAAAGGCAAAGTACTGGGCATAGAAATAATACATGGGTCCAACCAACTCCTACTGCATACACAAAAAAATTTTCTTTAGAAAAAAAAAAATCTTGTGTCCTAAAGGAAGTATGGTGTTAGAAATTCTTAAAATTCTTTAATAGGCTATTTTTTTTTTCCTTTTTTAAAAAGGTTTCAATTTTGCAATTTCCGCTAGGCCTCAAATTAATCTGAGACTTCCTGTCCTGTCCAGGTAGTTTCCCAGCAGGCTCACACTCACCAGAGCTGCTTCTCACAACTCGGCATCTCCCTCTCTGTAGAATGACCCCTATAAAGGTCACTGAGCGCGCTCAGAAGTCACTCTCATTCTTGTGTCCTGTGCGCCATGAGCCCTGCTGTGAAGCATTTCTCTAAATGCTGTAAAGTAACCCAATAATAATAATTAATAAGCACAAAATTACAACCAGAAATTAAACTCAGATTAGTAAACAGTAACATAACTCAGTAAAATAATATTGTATGTGCTACAAGCCTTGGAGGCGTGTAATCCAACTTCAGGTAATAATGCTATAGTATAACTATAGAGCCACATAACCATATATAATGGCATATATCTGACAACTGTAAGATCCTTAATGTACCTTTAAATGTATGTAATTGCTAAAGCGCCAGTCTTGCTGATTTCAGGGCTATTACACGAGGAGACGTGCAGCCAATGGTTCTTAAGCATCGTACAATTGAGTGATCAGCTGACCAGTGTGTGACCGATTGCCGGCCCTATAACGCAGGATTATCGGTCTGTTGTGACAGATAATCGCCTCCGGCAGGCCTCACCGCAGGACAGTCCTGGGGGCCTGGGTTACTATAAGACATGTTCACACACAGCAGATTTACCAGCAGTAAGTGGAAGGATTTCTGCAAACCCCATTGAGATAGATGAGAGGATCAGATGATTCTGCAGCAGATCTGCTGTGTGTGACGCATCGGCTGTGGTGATCACATCATGTCGGGGTAACGGGAGCCCCCCCGTGTAGACGCTATGGTCATCACTGATGGCGGTATATATAGTCCGCCACGTCCTGTACATTAGCTCCTAGTACATAGTAGTTACTTCACATCTAAACTAATGAATCACTGTATCCTGTAATAACAGAAAACAATATAATTGTCACCTCCTCACACCATCCGCTCCTACCCCCCCATCTAACCTGGTATAAAGCCATTGCTGGTGTATAATGAGAGGTTCCGCAGCTTTGTTGTGTAGATGCTAAACACAGGGTTGGCAGAACCTTTCTTTATACTTTACTTGTACATTGCACTACACCTTACACATTGTGGAAAGTAAAAAAAAAAGTGCAATCAAAACATTTTCAATTAAAACACCCCCCCCCCAACCAATAAACCTGTCTGATCATGTGATTCACAGATCTGCGGGGTTATATATACCATGAGGCGACATACTTCATATGACAGAGTATCCTGATGAGTTTGTTAGGTTCCTTGTAGTATTAAGCGCATATCCATACATCCTTATCCAATAATGCGGCAGTGCTCATGCCTAGAGGTCCGTTCAGGATGCCGCGGGGGTCCCAGGAGGCCTCACACCAGTTTTTATACCAGTTTTTATATGAATATGCTGTATCTTCTTCATATTGAGATAGATATATTTTTGGATTATAGACTTCAATCAATAATCAATAAGCTTGTAGCAGTCAAGTGATAACATATTGGCTTCACAACAATATGGCTGCCTTCACCATATCAAGATAGATGAATCCCTCCAAGGGTGCCATGACTCTGCAACGGCATCATAGTGAGAGGCGGCCCACCCGCAGTCTTGGTGCTTGTCTGGAGCCCACCATATACCACCACATAGAGAGGGCTGAGACTGCGGCTGACATCAGAGAAGACCCCCACACTACATTCAGCCAGAATCTACCATGTTATAGTTACAGTGTGATCATTATGAGAATATGTTACAATAGTTATAGGATGTAGTTTAGCACATTTGTTGGGACCATGAGGACCCCCACAGGTGATGACGGGACTGCGCCTGCCTCACTGGGGGCCTCCAGGGGACACGGACCAGCTCCACTATGTCCTGACACTCCATCACTTCTCTATCATATCACCAGTTTATCACTTTATAATGAAAAGGGAAAAAACTAAACAAAACCTCCCTGTTCCGTCCTCCACGACATTCAAGGAATGAGGGAAAAATCTGAGTGGATGTGAGCAGACCGCCGCCGACGGCAATCTGAGCAGATGAGCCGACCACCACCGACAATCAGAGCAGATGAGCCGACCACCACCGACAATCGGAGCAGATGAGCCGACCACCACCGACAATCGGAGCAGATGAGCCGACCACCACCGACAATCGGAGCAGATGAGCCGACCACCACCGACAATCTGAGCAGATGAGCCGACCACCACCGACAATCGGAGCAGATGAGCCGACCACCACCGACAATCGGAGCAGATGAGCCGACCACCACCGACAATCGGAGCAGATGAGCCGACCACCACCGACAATCGGAGCAGATGAGCCGACCACCACGAACAATCGAAGCAGATGAGCCCAACGCCATCTGGAGACTTCCGCCCACAATCTGAGCGGATGAGCCGACCACCACCAGCAACCTGAGCAGATGAGCCGACCACCACCCACAATCTGAGCGGATGAGCCGACCACTGCCGACAATCTGTTCACTTGGTTTCAGGTGGGTAGAAGGTGTGTGGCTGGGGAGGGGGTCTTACTAATGGTGCAACCAGACATAGTGGAGCCGGCCAGAAGATTTTGGCTGTATTCCAAACTTATACCGAGGTATTGTCATAGTGTTCACTAGGACAATCCTATGTGTGACTACTGCCACCAGTATGTGCTTTATTGATGGGATAGAACAAATATGCTTTCCTGACCCACCATGAAGCCCACCAGACATAGTCACTTACAGACAATGAACCCTGTGACTACACCACGGTATATGTCTGAATACAGCGGAGGAGTAGAAGAGCAATTTTTTATGAAAACAAGAATTTTGAAAGAGCCAATTATACTTCTATATGTATAGAAGCCGAATATACTTCAGATGTCTTTGCTATATTCACATCTGAGGCCCGGGTCACCTTCTGTATCCTGCAATATTCTAACTACATTCTGCATCATTATTGTTAGACCTATTATTGGGGAGGGGGGGTTCCATTCGTCCCATTACAGCAGGGATGGGGAACCTTTGGCTGTCCAGGCATGATGGGAATTGTAGTTTTGCAACAGCTGGAGGGCCGGAGGTTCCCCATCCCTGCATTACAGGCTTCACTGGTGTCGGTGACAAGATAGGAATCGGGCTGTGTTCACACACAGCATATTTGGTGCAGATTTTCGTCTCATTCATGCAAATGGGGGTTCACAGAAATCCATGTATCTGCTGGGTATGAGTGTATCCTCAGAGGGGGTCCCAGCCAATGCAGACCCCCCCCATCTTCTGGACTGGTGAGATTCCACCCCCCTGACTAAGGTTTATTTAAAGGGTCAGAGATCAGTAAAGCTAAGTAAATATTATGTGACCAACATGGAGATGTGAGAGCAAAGAAAAGAAACAAGGGATCACTGCTGCTGTCTCTCTATTCCTGCTTCCATGTGATCTGTGCCGGGCAGCAGGTTCTGCAGTGCTGACAGAGCTACACGCCATCTGCACAGCACAGGCTGGAGACTTAAAGGGCATTTCCACCCAAAATGTATTTGTACCAGACCATGCTGCAGATCTGTAATAGACTTCAGGTGGAATGGCTCTTTAGGTTCTATACACATCACAGTCTGCCCCATGCACATGTATACAGACCAGGGGGTGTGGTGCTGTTATCCACTAGCAGACCACATGGAACAGTACGACTACCTGTGACTGATCTATCGGGATGTATCTGGGGGACTGACTGATCCATGGAGGTGCTGGGCCCGGGCCTCAGGTGGGAGATATAACTCAAGGCGCGTGTCCTCTGCATCTATGGGACGGCAGTATGATTTAGATGTGGAACTGCTGATGCTTTAGGGCTAATGGAACACACAATGGACTTCGTGAAGCCGGATCTGACTACAGGACATCCCAAGAAGCAGCTTCTCAAGATAAGGCTCTGTTCACATCATATTAGAGCTAATCCAGGGCCGGGCAATAACATGCTAAGCATGTATGTGTATTGGGGGGGTAGAGAGCTGATGTTTAGGAACAGTGGGGTCCTAGCAGTGGTACCCGCACTGTAAGCCTATCATGGGCCCTAATATTCCTTAATGTGGCCCTCATGGGCTCCGCTGCTTCATGCACGGTTCAGTGACCTGGCGCCATAGGGGTCTGATATACTGCTGTCTTCCTCCAGTCCTCGCCTGCTATGACACCAGTGCCTCCTCTCGTTATCATAGTGAGTGGCGGGATGAGAAAGAGGGGGATTTCATTATAAGCCATATCATGTTGCCCTATGCTACACATAAGCACAAGGCCCCATTCAGCCGATGGAAGCCAGAACAGCCTTCCGTTAGGATATCGGAATACTTGTTTGCTGTATAGATAAGCACAGTCCACCACGCTTTTCTATGCATAGACACCTTGCAAAATAATAATAATAATAATAATAATAATAAAACCTTGTGACTAGTGTTGAGCAGAGATGCCATAGGTGTATCCATGTTTTCTAGGGCTGCACTGCTACAACGCCAAGACTTTGGTTGCAGAGAACAATGCCAAACAGATTGTCATCACCGCTCAACACTATATGTGAGGTATACTATACAGTGGCACCTGGAAAACCTTCGGTCAGAGGCATACAGTGAGCAGTAAACCATATCTACGTCTGACTGAAGGCTCGAATGTGATGTGATCAGAGCCTAAGATGTAGCATTCAGAACCAGCGATCCTCAATGATGTGGCTGCTCCAAGGAACAGCGAGGACATGGAGAGGATGGATCAGTAATATGTGCGATTCTTCACGAATAGCCTAATAGGAGTGACCGGCGGCCGCCAGGTAAGGTCGCTTTCATCCTGCACTTGCAGCATCTGTTTGCCCCCCAAAAAATTCCTGTTGTATACATCAAACGTGTCCATAGGCCCCAACTCGCCTGATGGAGGCCAAAAGAGTGACCAGACACATACTGTACAGTATACATATGACCTAGAGATGCCGCTGTATTCCTGTACACAGCGTCATCCCTCTAGAGGTATACGGCAGGAAATCCTCCTAACAAAAACTGCAAACACATTGTGAAAGCGCCCCAAGGCCTGGACGACTGCTGGAGGGGGAGGAGAATCTATAGATAGTGGTATATAAGATTGCCTGTACTCCAGGGTATATGGTTACACAGGAATCACTAAAGATGGACAATGCCAAAGAGGAAAGATTGTGTTGGATTGGTCCGCCATGCCAAATCCCCCTAAAATAACTAAAAACCATTGATGTGAGGTCTGTAATATTGATCCCATGGATGCAGAGGACGCGAGGACGACACTTGTTACATTCACTGTAGATTGGAAACTTCTTGAGTACGGATTGTACTATACACATATCGCAGCTGTACACACATGGCTGCGTGACAGAACTCACAATCTCATCTACGTAGAACACAAGAGGAGGGATCCTACACTCTGGATTTCTTCTTGCTCTAAAGACCAGTGAGATCCACAATGACTTTAATGAAAATGGTATCTTCCCGGATATAAGAATTTTTGCCCTCCAGCTTGGAGATGGGGCAGAAGAGCGGGCATCCGCTGGCGATGTTCATCTCGCTGACTGGCCTCTGGAAAGACGAGGATGAGATGTCTGGCCTGAAGGCGTCTATGATGTGTTCTCGGTTGTTTTGGTCCAATAACATCAGAGTGACCTGTAAAGAAGAATGCAAAACTTCAGCGGCCTCCCCTATATAACAGCAGACATGAAATCAGTACAACCATGTATAAACCCCAGCCGCAGCACATCACAGGCCGTGTATACACTCCAGCCCGCAGCATGTTACAGGCCGTATACCGTATATACACTTCAGCCTGCAACATGTTACAGGCTGTGTATACACTCCAGCCCACAACATGTTACAGGCAGCGTATACACCCCATCCCACAGTAGGACACCTAGTTGGAGGTTCTGCACTGACCTTCTGATTAAATGGCCACCGCAGTAAGGCATCACTTGGCCCCTTCATCACCACGAAGAAAAGGGAAAGGTGTGTTCCTCGCCCTGTGCCGTCCCCATTCAGATAAATCCGCAGGCACATCTTGTAGCCATACTTGTTGGTGTAAAAAGCTGGATACAAAAAAAATTATATACAATGTTACACATGTTTAGAAGTGTAGGTCTCAGTACAAGAGTTGTCAGTAGGGTCCTACCAATACGAACCCCTTTAAATGCTGCGGGGTGCAGCCTCCTACATGCCTGACAATTATTAGAGGCTCGAGCACTGTCATACTATGTGAGGATACACCCCATCAGGAAGAGGGATGGTAACTTTCAGCTGTCCGTGTACTGTCAGACTCATTTCCAAGAAGAGTAACAAAGCAACAGTAAGACACAGGGTTAAAAAAATGATGTTACTAATCTTATTCCCACGTTTGGGAGGTACTCGGGTCTATTGATCAATTGGTACAAGTTGGCGCTCATGCCCCTAGACTCCTTGGGGTGGGGGGCAAAAAGTGAGCACTTTTTATATTTGTTAAAAAAAAAATTTATTGAAAAAAAAAGAAACTATTATTATTTTTCAAGAAAGGTAACGCCACCCAAAACCGAATAGTCTTCCCCTTGTGATCTCCTTTCCGCCCTCCATTGCTCCTTTTGTCAATGGACAGGGACTGCAGACGGTTCAGGATTACTCGTTACTTATCACACTAAACTTTGACTCACGTGGAGAAAACATGGCTGGGCATCGGCCAACGATGGCATCCTGACGTTTCTTTGCAAAGTCTGTAATTTTCCAAACAAATATTCCATCGAACGTTGAGAGTTCTGCCTCCTGCACCCGGGTCTCCAGCTCTGCCAGCTGCACTTCCTTCTGACCCAGCGTGCGCTCCAGCTGCCGCACCTAAAACACCAAGAATCACAGGGTGACCACCGGAAGGAGGAGCGGAGGCCTACAGGTCTAGCAATGCCAATGTATGCATGAGTTATACTATGTGTACACATCTGATCTATAGGGCAGGCACTGTTGGGCTGCTGCATACTTCTATTAAAGGGCACCTCCACCCGAACACAAACACATAATAGTAAATGTTATGTAACTAAAGTTTTCTAACAGACTTTCAATTCCTCACCGTATATAAAATCTGTGCTTTCTGTCAGTGAATGGGAACCCTCCCTGACCCTGTATGTCTAGGCCTATACGAGCACCTGACATCCATAGCATGCATACTGACCTTTGCGTTAAGAGTGTCGATCTTCTCCTGATCTGCCCTGCGCTGCCTCATGGCCTCCTCCATGGTCATGCTGGCTCTCTCCACCTCCTTGTTCAGGACACATACAATGTTCTCCAGGACCGTGCTCTTCTTATCCACCACCTCGAATTGGCGCAGTAGATCAGGCGTCTTTGAGACATCGCTGCTCATTGACGTGCTGGAGGACATGCTGCTGAGCGGGCTGGGGACGCCCTGCACGGACATCATTGCCATGCGCTGAGTCACTTCGCTCAGCTCCTTTCTCCGTGGTTGTATATACTCCCACACTTTCGCCAAATGTTCGGCCAAGTACTTGTTCTCATGTTCTAAGAATTTGTCGTTCTCCACCTATGACCGAGAATAATTAACAGCTATTACATCGCTACCTACAGCCAATGACAACGCGGCCCTGTGACTCCGCAGATGGTGACCATCTCCTCCTGCTTTCAGATGCTCGGCCATCAGGACCTCCATGGCTGAACAGAGCAGGAGTTACCTGGCTGCCATGTGCATCTACAGGTAAAGACAGGAGGGCACGGTTGCCCAGTATACCCGCTCCATGCCATTTACCTGTAAAGGTTTATTGGCGAATGTTTATATATAAAACCAGCTTTGACATAGTTTCCCACCATTCACTTTGGAATGGTTTTAAACCCAAGGTTCCCCCGGCTGTTGCCAAACTACAACTCCTAACATGCCTAGATGTGTAGCTTTCTTTAAAGCTAGTAACAATAAAAAGTCCCATAAATAATATTACCCCACCCACTAGTTAAGCTTCATAGATTTCTACACCCCCTCCCCCTTCTTTCAAAATATTGGTTCGGTCCATCCTCTCTCCACTGTTGGTCATACCTTTTTCTGACCTGGCATCGCATGGGGGGTGACGGCTTAGCTGAAACGTGAACTCAGCTATTTTACAGCAGTCAAACCCCCCCTCCACGTGGCAAACGGGGCTCTGTATGGGCAGGGATCCCCCATCTAAAGTGTAAAATGGAGCAATGATTATTCAGAGCCCTTACACAGCTCGTGGTGGTCACATGACCCTAGGAGAGCTGCTACAACAGAGAATCTGCTGCAAAAGCCCCATAGGTGACCGCTTGTTACGCCCCAAACAAAGATGGAGGTAGCAAGAAGTCATAGCCGCTGGGGCTGCATCCAGCATAGCCTGCCCTGTAGACTCAGATAGAAAGCCAACACTTACCATCTCTGTGCAGCCAGCAACAAGATAGCGGCATGGTACTCTGCACCGACCGCAAGATTTTACATGGTCCTGGAACTAAAACAGAAGCCGTAAGAGTCACTTTATAAAGTTCAGCAAATTCGGGAGCACGTGTGCTGAGCGTTCTCTGCTGTCATGTATTGTGGGATATGTATATAGAATGCCAGGCATGGTAGAGATGAAATGCATTGTGGGAGAGGAAAAGGAACGGCTATTAGACCTAAGCTTCTATCAGCAGTGTAAGGTGCTGTGAGTATAAGACACGATGAGCAGAGCTTATCTATTATACACGTGTACAGTAGGCGAGGGGGCTGCATCTCTGCGTCGTCCATCACAGAATAAATACCTTTTCTCTGGGGATCTTCTTTTTTCCGCAGCCTTCACAAGTCATTGGGAATTTGGGGCAGATCTCATCATGAGCCTGAAAGAGACAGAGGACGTCAGGTCTCCTGCACGCTCCACCATCACCCCCCCCCCCCCCCCCAGCACCACAACCTTCTCTACCTTAATGTCTGGAAAGTAGAAGGAGAGTTTGCAGTATCTGCAGTTCAGTTTGCGCTCGGGACACTCTCGCTCATTGTGCCAGTCTCGATCGGTCGCCCTGATCAAGGTCTTGCACGCAGGACACGGTACCAGCATGAACGGGCACTTTCCTTCATGTTGGGCCTGGAAGACAGCAGTTTAGAAGCGACTTATACTGAGAAATAGGAAGGGTGGGGCACAATTCTGAGAATCTACATATCAGACATACTGAGAAAACTTAAAAGGGGTAGTTCACAAATAAATTTTTTCTTTCAAATCAACTGGTGTCAGAAAGTTATATAGATTTGTAATTTACTTCAATTAAAAAAATAACCAATTTTCCAGTACGTATCAGCTTCTGTATGTCCTGCAGGAAATGGTGTATTCTCTCCAGTCTGACACAGTGCTCTCTGCTGCCACCTCTGTCCATGTCGGGAACTGTCCAGAGCAGCAGCAAATCCCCATAGAAAACTTCTCCTGCTCTGGACAGTTCCTGACATGGACAGAGGTGACAGCAGAGAGCACTGTGTCAGACTGGAGAGAATACACCACTTTCTGCAGGACATACAGCAGCTGATAAGCACTGGAATGCTGGATATTTATAAATAGAAGTAAATTACAAATTTATATAACTTTCTGAAACCAGCTGATTTGAAAGAAAATGATTTTCACCAGAGTAGCCCCTTATATACTGACATCTGGTCCTATGTCTTGCTGCCTCAGGTCTGGGCCGATAGCATCACAGTTTCTCCTGGCGTGCCTGATCTCTGTTGGATAAGCTGCGGTCAGATAAGCTGCGGATCACTATACACATCAGTATCCACACCTATACCTGCTGCACCTGTACCTGCTGCTATGTGGGTCAGGCAGGATGTGGATGTTGAGGTTTATCTACGTTACAATATAGCCACAGTCTGTGCCCCAGAAATCTGACAGCTATATGTATTCCTACACCAGTGTTCTCTAACCTGGGGCTCTACCGCTGGCTCAAAACTACAACTCCCATCATGCCCTGGGAGTTGTAGTTTTGTAACAGCTAGTGAGCTACAGATTGTATGATCCTGCCATGTGGATGGGCCCTGACAGCCTTTGGCTCGTGATCGATTCCTTACAGTACCCTTGTCTCTTCCTCTGTAGCAGACCAGTGCTCAGCATGCTGGGAGCTATAGTTCTGCAACAGCTGGAGAGACACAGCTTGGGGAACACTGCTCTTAAACACACAGGTACAAGCTATGGGCACCCTTGAATACATTTATTTTTCTGACATGGACAGAGGTGGCAGCAGAGAGCACTGTGTCTGACTGGAGAGACTACACCACTTCCTGCAGGACATACAGCAGCTGATAGTACTGGAATACTGGACATTTTTTAATAGAAGTAAATTACAAATCTCTGGCACCAGTTGATTTGAAAGAAAAATATTTTTGGTAAACAATCCCTTTTAACCTTAGAAGAAGGTTCAGGTAAAGAGATGAGGGCTGGAGACTAGATGGAACAAGGAAGCAGGAACAAGGAAGCCTTTGTGTTCTGTAGAGGTTATAAGGGGCTGTACCCATCATATCCAGGAAGAGTCCAATGTCACCTTTATAACGCTACAGATGTGACGTTACACATACATATATTATATACATATATATATATATATATGTATGTATTATATATGCATTGCTTTGTGTGTAGCAGATGGAACAGGTAATGTGAATACGGTTAGATAAGACACCGGAAACCAGTGAAGCGTCACGTCACCGCCAGATAAGGAAGCGCATCAAGTACTGATACCAGTAACGGCAGGATGACATGCCAGGGCCTCGCCTTACTGGGTGTAGTCACCACAGAGCCACCATTGTATATCACAGAATACAGGGAGAGGCTGGGAACGTCTAGGGGGCCAGGGCGGAGACACCCTTATTCGCAAGACAATCCTTTATAGAACCCATAGAGAATTTACCCACATATACAAGAATGGCAGCTGATGATGGGAGTAGTAGTTCTGCACCACTCACTATCTTACACAATGGCGGCCGATCCTTTATAGCTGGAGGGGTCAGCTCTTTGTCCTGAGTCCATTATCATATACTCCCCCCCCCCCCATCCTCCCTAAAATATCCTTATGGAGATCCCCTGGCCCTATGTGATACAAGTCTCAGAGGATTTCCTGTCAGTCACTTCCTACATAGCGGCATGTAAGTATGGAAGGTCACAGCCGCCTCATGTGTCCAGTCAGTAAAGGGCGGAGGGATATAGAAAACCATATAACAGGATTGTCCCTCAAGAAGTCCAGCACCCTCGGCTCCTGTAATACTCTGTGCTGCTGGGAACTCTACTCCTAACAGTCTGTGCCCCCCCCCCCCACTCCTGCATGATTAGTATACTCCTCTCCTGAAATACTCTGTGCTCCCCGGGGAACCTTCTCTTCTTCCTTTTATCTAGTCTATGTCTTCCCTTCCACCGCCTGAGCCCTAACAGAATCCATCCACTCCTTCTTATAGGCTTAATACTCATCTCCTGAAATACTCTGTGCTGCTGGCATGTCTTGCTTCACTAAAGCTTTCTTCCCCTCACCATACCGCCTGGTCACATGTCTACAGAATGGAGCGAGGGCTGTAAAAACTGGACTGAGACTGGTATAAGACAACTTTCACTTCCTCTAGCCCTTTGCACACTCCCCTTTCTCTGTATCTGAGGCCTCCGCCGCCAAGCTGTAACATTTAGGTGCTTTCCAGATCTCCAGACCATAACAGCTGACAGAACCGGCTCAGCGAGTCAGACGGGTACATGACGCCTCTATAAAAAAACATTTATGGCTGCCTAGCACCACAAAGCCGATGGCCATCGCAACACTACGACTCCCATCAAATGCCCTGCAGCATAAACACACGATGGGAGTTGTAGTGTAGTGATGAGCCCTAGGTTAGCGAAACACTAATCCACAGAAAACCTACTGCAAAGTCAAGCGCTGCGTGTCTTGGGACTTTGCCAAGAATCTTGGTGGTTGTGCAACTTTTTAACTAGTTGTGAACATTACCTTGGAGGTCACAGGTCGGCAGATAAGGAAGGGAATAAGGATATAAATCTGGTGCACCTTGGTCTGTGACAGATTCGTGCCACATTTTGCACAATTTTCTGGTGTTACATATCAATGAATCGATAGAATGTTATGACCACGCCCCCTTCTAAGAAACTCCACCCACTTTTTGCCTATTGTTATAGGTCATAGAACTGGTACCAAGCAGCTAATCAATCCTCCTCAATGTATAGACCCAGACTATGACAGCTGGCGGGGGTCAGTGCAGACAAACCATCAGCAATGCCAGTGCTGGATTGCTGGATGTCACCCCTGATGATCCGGCTATCCGTCAGTAGCTATCTATCGACTGATGTCACATACGTATGGACATATGCCGTTACCTCAGTCAAACCAATGTCTCAACCAGACATCTCCAACATATTGTTTTCATTCTGGAACTCCCAGCATATCCAGAGGGACGACCATGCTGGGAGTTGTAGTTTCATAAATGTTGGAGAGTGTGGATCTCATGATGCCCAGGCTCAGAGGCAGCTCCTTCACATGTCACTGTCCTCCTAGCAGCCAATATCAGCATTGTGTTGGTGGAACGCCCTAGGGATAGGGTATAGCATTGGGGCCGGGATAACTGTGGAAAACCCCCAAATGTTTAAAGGGGTAGTTAACAAAAAAAAAAAATCTTTTAAAACAACAGGTGGCAGAAAGTGCCAGAGATTTGTGATTTACTTCTTTTAAAAAATCTCCAGTCTTCCAGTACTTATCAGCTGCTGTATGTCCTGCAGGAAGTGGTGTATTCTTTCCAGTCCGACACAGCGCTCTCTGCTGCCACCTCTGTCCATGTCAGGAACTGTCCAGAGCAGCAGCAAATCCCAGCAGAAAACTTTTCCTGCTCTCCAGACTGAAAAGAATACACCAATTCCTGCAGGACAAACAGCAACTGATAAGTACTGGAAGACAAGATTTTTTTTTTTTATAGAATTAAATTACAAATTTCTGGCACCAGTTGATTTGAAAGAAAAATTAGGTATAATATAGAAATATATCATTATAGCTTCACCACCTCTGTCATCAGGTTGTGTGTGGTATTACAACTTGGCTCCATTCACTTTACTGGAACGGAGCTGCAATATCGCACCCAAACTGAGAACAGGGGTGGCGCTGTTTTTCAAAGAAAGAGGCCATGTTTTTCTAATCCTGGACAACTGCACTAAAACTAACACACTAGAGGACAGGGATATAGCACCACCAGCTGCAGGTGAAGAGTACATGATAGGGTCTGTGTGCAGATTTACATGTTAAAAATATAGTAGAATTTTATAAACATCATATTCTGCATACTGTGTATCTCCGCCATCAGTGTAACATCCTCAGGGACCAGCTACTTCTACAGTTGTACCCAATGCTCTGTGAGTGATAGATCAGCAGCACAAGTCTCTGTGCGGTGCTGGGTGTTTGTTACAATGTATCAGTGCAGGTAGACTAGAGAGAGTTGTGCTTTATACTCATCATACACACAGTATTCACCATACACCCCCCCCCCCCCCATTGTAGGTTATTTTGGGTGTGTGCAGGCGTCAGTACTTCCTGTTCTTCTTTCATCTGCTGCTTTATTCAGCTCACAGGATATTAACTAGCTTAGAAACAAGTGTACCAAACCCTCAGCTGTGAAAGGTACTCACAGACAGAAGTCATCTCTTGGCAATGGCGGAGAAATTAAATGTTGTAGATATATAACACCCTATATATACACACTACCTATTGACTAGATCCATAAACAAGGAGCCTCAGCATCCATTGCATTTAGCTGATGTAATCAGAAGCTCAAGCATTTAAAGGGTTAACAAACCACAACACTTAAGGTGCGTTTACACGTAACGATTATCGTGCGAATTTGCGGGAATTCGAACGATAATCGTACGTGTAAACGCAGCGAACGATCAAACGACGAACGAGAAATCGTTCATTTTAATCTTTCAACATGTCATCAAATCGTCTTTCGCAAAAAATTCGCAGATCGTTCCATGTGAACAGTCGTTCGCCGATTTAACCAATGTGTGAGATAGGCTTAGGCGATCGCAAAATGATCGCAAAACGATTTTCCATGCGATATATCGTACCGTCTAAACGCTGATCGTTATGAAAAAAAATCGTTACTCCGACATCGTATGATCGGGCCAATTATCGTTTCGTGTAAATGCACCTTAAGTAGGCATCCAAGACATAACAAGATGTCGTAGAAGCAGTGTTCACACAGCGCATAAAACATAGCAAAAAATAGCAACGACCGCTGCAAAACTGAACAAAGTCGAGCGCAGGGGCCAGGGGTCTCACCTCATACTCCTTGATGGTTCCTCTCCAGGTGCAGCCATTGTTGGAGCAGACAGCGGGCAGACTCTCCACCTCCCGCCTCGCTGCGTTATCTGAAAATGCCTGGAGATGTGAAAAAAAAAAAAAAAAAAAAAAAAAAAGAGAGAGTGACTATGAAAATCTATACAGGGGAATCACTTTCTACATAAATGAAGCACATCACCCCTCTAATATCTGCAATTTTCCCCTTGTGTGCTTTTGTGTTTACCTCCACAAAAAACTTTCACTTTCCCTTTTGCATCCCAACCAATGCTTTCACTTTCATTTTCATTACTTCCCACCAATGCTTTCACTTTCTCTTTTACCCACAAATAGTTCTCACTTTACCTTTTGCTTCCCCCACCTAAAAGGAGCTAACAAATTCACAATGCCTTAAAAAAATTCTTTACAAAAAAAGGTGTCATCACTTTCATGCTCCCTGAAACCACAAGTCATCAGAGTAGTCGAAAAACAGCAATGTCAGCTGAACAGGCAGATTCATAGATCACTATATTATTTTTACCACTACCTACATACAGGAATATAACTACTATAATACTGCCCCCTATATACAGGTATATAACTACTATAATACTGCCCCTATATACAGGAATATAACTACTATAATACAGCTCCTATATACAAGAATATAACTACTATAATACTGCTCCTATATACAAGAATATAACTACTATAATACTGCCCCCTATATACAGGTATATAACTACTATAATACTGCCCCTATATACAGGAATATAACTACTATAATACAGCTCCTATATACAAGAATATAACTACTATAAAACTGCTCCCTATATACAAGAATAAAACTACTATAATACTGCTCCTATATACAAGAATATAACTACTATAATACTGCTCCTATATACAGGAATATAACTACTATAATACTGCTCCTATATACAGGAATATAACTACTATAATACTCCTATATACAGGAATATAACTACAATAATACTGTTCCTATATACAGGAATATAACTACTATAATACTGCTCCTATAAACAAGAATATAACTACTATAATACTGCCCCCTGTATACAAGAATATAACTACTATAATACTGCTCCTATATACAAGAATATAACTACTATAATACTGCTCCTATATACAACTACTATAATACTGCTCCTATATACAAGAATATAACTACTATAATACTAAGTATTAACTATAAATCTATATACACTGATCAGATATTAAACACCTGCCTCATATCTCGCTGGTTCTTTGTGCTCGGACCAGTCAGTCGATGTCCTGTGTTATCTGGCAGTAGTAGGTTCCACCTCTGGCTTGATGCTGGTGTGGTATATTGTTATTGTTTCCTATGACTGTCTGCACTGCGGTATATTCCTCAGTGATCTCTGGCGGTTTAGCTGCAATGTTAGATGTAATGCAGCTGCAGATGTGTACACAGGCGGGGAGGTCCCTTCCTTGTGGTGTCTGTGCCTCAGGCTCCGTTCTACCACTTTATTACTTCCCATCTTGCTCAGCTGATCACTCTATCACCACTGGGAAGCTGCAGCACCTTCTCTCACTGGCCGACACCTCTCCCAGCACCGCCCAGGAGTAATATTTGGGCAGATCACAATTTACTAGAGATACCTGGGATTCTTTTATTACAGCTCTGGGATCTGATCTCAGCACAACGTGTGGCTATGTCCTTAGGATCTCACTGCATATACATCCACATGATGCCAGGACACAAGGTCTCCAGCAGAACATTGCCCATCACACTTCCGCCACCATCTTGTCTTCTCCACATCCTGGTGCCATCTCCTCCCCAGGTAAGTGAAGCACACTTCCTCGGCCGTCCACATGATGGAAAACGTGACTTATCAGACCACAAACCTTCCTTCCATTGCTCCGGCTCCAGCTCTGATCCCCATTGCAGACACTATCAGGGTGGACAGGGGTCACATGGGCTCTGACCGGTCTGAGGAGCCCCATACACAGCAAGCTGCCATGTCCAGTGTCATGTGATTCGTTTCTACCATAGCTAGCAAGTTCTTCACATTTGCTTAGATCCTTACACTTACCCCTTTTTCCTCCCTCCAACATTACCACCAAGAGCTGATCCCAATATAATCCCCCACCCCCCGACAGGCGACATTATATATACACACAGCCGTATATATTTATATAGACATACACATACAATATATACATGGGATTAAGTCACACTACAATTTGTGATTTGCACTCACTGTGGTGTTTTCCAAAATGGAGATGCCTTCTTCAAATATACCCTCCTGGATACAGGCTGCACACTTCTGGGGTCCAGAGCTGAGAGAAGAATGAGCCATACAATAAGACCAGAGAGTTCTCTCATCTATACTTTATGACTATGCATAGAATCTGTGGCACAGACATACAGACATTGCTGCTATCTATGGGGGCGGCACAGACATTACCGCTATCTGTGGGGGCGGCACAGACATTACCGCTATCTGTGGGGGCGGCACAGACATTACCGCTATCTGTGGGGGCGGCACAGACATTACCGCTATCTGTGGGGCGGCACAGACATTACCACTATCTATGGGGCAGTAGTATTCCCTCTTACCTTATGATCTTCCTCAGGCAGAAGGAGCAGTATCGATGGCCGCACTGGGCCTGGAAGGGCCTCCTCAGGATATTCTTGCAGTCGGAGCAGAGATACTTCCCTTCTAGCTTTGCTCCTAGAATTTCTTTCTTGAAGCCGGGCTGGTTTCCCTCCAGAGATCCAGGCGGAGAGGATATGGACAACGCTGCGGAGGCCATGTGCAAGTGGCACTTGAAGGAAAAAGAGAAATGAAGAACATTAGGTCACAGCGATGACACTGTTTATACAAAAACAAGATCTGAAGAAGCCACGGTGGTGTCACATGCCGGTCTGAGAGGGGAAGAGCAGGCTCCGTCTGGAACAGTCCGCACAGTCCACAGCCCATACAGAGCGGATACTTCTACTTTCCATTTTGGCCGCTCCGGTCCTGTATTCTGTAAATACTTCATCATTGTATAAAATGAAACCAACCAAGCTTTTCCTTTTAATATAATTTCATTTTAGGTTTCTCATCATTGTCAAGATTTTTGCTTGCTGGCAGTGAATGTGAACAGAGGCTGAGAACCTCCTGATCCCTGTATCCTGGAGTCCAAACGGGGATTACATCTATGTGATGGGATGCTATATACACAAAACTACAACTCCCATCATGCCCTGACAACCCTCAGCTGTTGGTGCATGATTGAAGTCAAAGCTTTGCACAAGCTGACAGGATGGGGATCAGTGTCATACAGCAGCATTGCGCCCAGGCACAGCCCGAACAAAGCATTACCAGATGTCCATAATTCATCAATTGTAGCAAACACTCAGCTGTGAGGAGTCCTGGGTCTGTACAGCTTAATGACGACAACCCCAAATGGATCATGTGTGGTAGAGTCACACGCACGGGGTAGCAGTATGTGCCAACATGCATCATGTGATGAGATGCGACATAGTCACAAGGCAATGATGTGCCCGGGCACCACCACAACACACATATCCCCAGGCTCCTGTAAGTATGGGGGTAAGTATGTGCAACCGATAACTGAGTGCACATTACAGCTCTGCTGCATGACCAGATAACCACAGGGCTCCTGTACCAGAGGCTTCCACTATATTATAGGGTAACTCTCCAGTAACCTGACGCTATGGTGATACAGGGGAGATTATCTATCTATCTAATGCCATCTTCTGCATTCAGGTATGAAGCCCAGGGTCTAGGAAACGTCTGCGGGAGGTGAAGGCAATAGAGTTAGACATGAAGTCATTTATTAATTATGATGGGGGTGGAAAATATTTCCCTTTTTCATGATAGGGAGTATTGAAGGTAACTATAGGACATCAGTGTATGGAGGGGCAATGACCCATACTGCACAGTGGCACAAAACTACAATTCAAATAATGGCCAAAGCTTTGGCTGTCCAGGCATTATGGGAGCTGGAGGGCCGCCAATTTGACACCACTGCCAAAGGGCATCTATAATCCATGATAACAGACCAAACCAGTGATGAGTATATGGAGTTCTGTAGGATGAAACAGAATATAAGCCATCTAGGACATCAATGATCCTGCATTGAAACTGTTTATGTTTAGGAATAGACCCCATATTGTCACTATTAGGCTGCACTCTATGGAGCTGAATGAATCAGGGCTGGTATACATGGTATATACTATCATACTGTTCTGCAGATATATAGTGTACCATGAACATCTATATGTCACCATAGCTTATTACACTCCCAAGCCACAGCAGGACAGAGCCGGATACCTAGACCTCTGTATAAGAAGCGTAGGATGGCTGAGATGCATAACCTCAGTCAGGAGCCTGTAATGGCCCATGGGGATTCAGCAGCAATATAATCCCCTCTCTTTAGCAGGGGGTCCATACCAATCAGGGAGAAGGCAAGTAGCCACATCGCTGTATTACTGTGTATTCATCATCATGCCAAAGATGTCTGACCAATGAGAGTACAGGATGGGAGTGCCTCTCCCGCTCATACATGCTCAGCCCATCTGCACCCCCAGAGGACTGAAGCCTCCATGAATTGTCGCCAGACGCCTGATGAAAGCATTCTCCAGATCCTACAATTATTGGGGGGGGGGGGGGGGGGGGGGTGTCTCTGCAACACAACTCCCAACAACACGTAAAGGTGACAAGGCATGATGGGAATTCTAGTTTTGCAACAACTGGAGAGACAATGCACAAGACACCCTGCTGCGATATATATGGAGAAATCAGTATATAGAGTATATATACACAATACAATAACAGGGAGGCAGCATGCTGCTTATGGAGTAATGTCTATTGCAGATATCCAACACTAACCACACAAGAATAAAGGAAATAATCCACACTTACATACAGGTGGGAGAGTCCTGGAATCCCGTCCACACCATACAGAAAGAGAAAGTGCTGTCCTGCTCTGTGATGTTACAGGACCAGAGGGGCTGGGCACACGCATATATATAGTATTATATATGTGTATGTTCCTCAATATATGATATTAATTGGTTCTAGGGTGATCACTGTATGTTGAAACTATTGTATCCTAAAACCAAAATTCTATGGAAATTATAAAAAAAATAAGTAAAAAAAAAAAAGCACTGGTTCGCCGCTCCGGGATCTCCTGCAGATGCCACGTTACCACCCAGTTAATGGACAGCCCTCTTGGTCAGTCAGTGACTATATGGGGAAATGCACAGGATAATTTGTGACTTATTAATAGAAAACTCTGCTCATTCTGGGCTGAGGAGTCAAGTAGGCGGTCCTACTCTGTGACTAATAGAGCGATCAGCGAGTATAAATGCCACAGACTTGATCAATGCTCGTACCACTTGCCTCCCTGTGTCCCCAGGCCTTTTGGGGGCCGCATTACACCAGTCATCAGATGATTAAAAGGGGCAGCCACATGATGCTTGCCAGGTTACTCTACAGATCGTTGGGATCCTCGATTATTGTAATGGACCCTTCAAACAAGTAGGACATTGGACAACATTTACCTTACAAGACCTGCCCTGGAGCTCAGCCATAATATGACGAATCTATATATCCTAAATCATGAGACAAACCAGGCTTGTAAATATGTGCCGCCTGTAGATAAGGACAGTGTGATTGGCGGAGTCAGAGATCAGTATGTGTAGTAGGTGGACAGTAAATATAGGACGATGTCTCCGACCCCAGAATCATGCAATTTCCGGAGATAAAAGAGGAAACTCATCCCTTATGCAAACAGTGCAATGATGGAAGTCCAGTATGAGGACATGAGGCATGCAAAAGATATGGAAGAGGATGTGCGGATGCAAATCATGTAAAATGCCAGGAAGGAGTAATCTGATGTGTCACAATGTAAATAGTGTGAATAGGGGGTGACTGATCCATTGTTCCAGTCATGCTGGGGGAGCGGCATCGGTGGGTGAACCTCGTCCATCGCTCTCTTATCACAGAAGATAAGACATTACTGCTGTTATCATCCATTACTGGCTGTGAGGGGATGCTGTATGCAATGTTCCCAGACCTGTCACTCCTGCTGCAACACTACAACTCCCAGCATGCCCCGACCACCCACTGTAGGTAAAGATGATACTATCTATCTATCTCACAGTCACATATCTCCACTGCTGTGTGCTATATATCTGATATAACCACATCAAGGGACAATAAACAGGAAGTATTAAAGTTTTACTAACAGCGCTGAAAGCATTCTTTACTGTAAGGGTGGGTTCATAATTAGGAATCCTCACGGATAATGTCCGCAAAACATGTCACTTCTTTCGGCGGATAGCAGAATATGCCGGCCCATAGAATGGTGTCTATGGAGCCGGCGGAAAGGCGCGCGGCCGTGCACGCGGACAGACAGCTGAATTCCGGACATTATCCGCGAGAATTCCTCAGTATGAACTCACCCTAAGGCTGGGTTCACACTACGTATATTTCAGTCAGTATTGTGGTCCTCATATTGCAACCAAAACCAGGAGTGGATTAAAAACACAGAGAGGCTATGTTCACACAATGTTGAAATTGAGTGGATGGCAGTCAGTTTATGGCAAATATTTGCTGGTATTTTAAAACAACGGCTGTTATATTGAAATAATGGCCGTTATTTACTGTTATATGGCGGCCATCCACTCAATTTCACCATTGTGTGGACAGATCCTTTCTGCGTTTTTAATCCACTCCTGGTTTTGGTCACAATACTGACTGAAATATACGTAGTGTGAACGCAGCCTAAGAGCGCATGAGGGTGTAGTGAGGAAAAGGTGTGTGCTCAATGATACATCTAATAACTCAGCACCCATCAGGTCCCATTGCTGCAAACCTCCCAATATAATATACAAGTCGATACCTGTACAATCCCGTGTACACTCACACAGCTCAACTACTCCACTCGACCGAGCGCTGACGTGTCCCTACCTGAAGCCATTGTTTATTGTGCTGGTGGAGCCTCGCCAGGGTTTATAAAGTATTCACAACACTGCAGGAGCAATAGTCTGGATGCATGATCACTGCCCAATAACATGTAATAGGTGATCTATCTACAGCTGCTGCCTGAGATTTAATACCAGACTGAGCCTGTGGACAAGGGGGGCGCTGCAATACCTCACAGAGCCTGCAGACAAGGGGGGCACTGCAAAACCAAATTCAGTCAATGGAGAAGATGGGGTGTTGTTTCTACTTTAACACAAAGCAGATGTATTACCACACTCTCACATAACCCCAGTATGATCGGTACACCCGCTGATCTCCACCCATTTTCGGAAACTAGTCACTTAACAAAACATTGAGATATTTCTTCTGTATTTCATTGGAATTGATGCAATCCTGCGGAATACATAAAGGCTGTTTATACTTTTCCAATCCTTTTTGTTTCTCCAGCGCATTAGAACTATGAACAATTGCAAACTTGCAATAAGTTAATAAAAAAAAACTAAAACAAATCTGTTGTTTTGGGTCTGCAGCCCCAATAATGGTTTTCCCTGGTTATAGACTACAAACAAACCTAGTGCAGTCTGACCCTGTAGCCAATAGGGAGTCCTGTGAATAGGATATCAATAGATGATTGTTGGGTCCTGTGGATAGGCTACCAATAGATAAGTGGGGCCCTCTAGGTTTGGGGGGGGGGGGGGGGGGGCGGGACATAGTAAAGAATCTGTACTTACCTGTTTCTGTGCCCCGCAGCCCATTGTCTCTGGCTCCCTGTCTGCCACAAGTCTTAAGTTTCCAGTGTCATCACAACCTGGTAGGAGGGGCCCGCTTAGCCAGTCAGTGACTGCAGAGGTCCCGCCGCAGTCACTGAATGGCTGAGCAGCATGCCTGGGCTGTGGCGTTACATGACCGGGAGCTTCAGGAGGCTGGCGGGGGTCCGTAGGCAGTGACACTGCACTACGGGGCCTAGTAAGTATAAATTCATTTCATTCATTTCCCACACTATATATTATTTGTTCTGGCCGGAGTTCTCATGGGTTAGGGGTCTGCTCCAGCTGACTGGACATAGGTGACATCTCTTAGCAATAGGTCAATAATGTCTGTGGTGAGCCAAAACCTTTACCACAACAACTGCCGCAGTTTAAGTCATTCAATGATTCAGCGAACAACCATAACTATATAAAAAGAGGAAACAAAGCAGCCATGAAAAAAAAAATGGTAGCCAAGAAATCAGATTGCACAAGTTTGCCATGCATTATGTCCTTGTACCAGAGCACTAGAAAGTCCCCTATATGCCCCAACAGAACTCATACAGAGAGGGTCATTGTTGCTCAACCTGCAAAACCACCAACAGCAAACATTTCCTGACAGTATTTCCTCTCTAACTACTGCAAAGCTGCAGCTCCTATAATGCTTTGGTAGGACGGTATGCACAATAGTGTTCCCCAACCTGCACTTTCCAGCTCTTGCTTAACTACTACCCCCTGTATGCATCCATACGAAACAGGAGGTATACAGAAGACAAAGCTGGATCCCCAGCCACCATACAGCCATCAGGAACCATTTCTTACAACCATTGTATACATATATACATTCCTTGCACATATATTACCTGTGAGACGTTAGGTTTTAACTGGTCCTCAGCCAAACGTATGGCTCCCAAATAACGGTTCTGTCTTGTAATAACCCGGACCTTCTGAGTCTATAGGCGGAAGATGTGGCGGGCTGCGTATATTTTCCATATGGTTAGTAAGCTCCATGTGATACCCCGGTGTGTCAGCGTGTCCGGGAGGAATGCTGCATCCTCTTGTATAAATCCAGAACCTGCAACAGGACAAACAACTTATAGTATATAGTATAAAGTATAACACATCATGTATAATACGATAGAAGCAGATCTGCAGCTCACAATGGGAATCCTCGGCTGGTGAAGTCCCTCAGGATAGGCTTCCTAGGCCAGAGGCTATACAGCTGCTGGATTACTACAACTCCCATCATCAGGGCCTTCAGGGAGCTCTAGCGTGCAACTGGACAGCAGCAGCTCAGAAAGCAATGCATTTGCAGCTGCAGGCTCAAGGGTATGCTGGGAGTTGTAGTTCTGCAACAGCAGAAGTGACAGGCTGTCAGGGCATGCTGGGAGTTGTAGGTCTGCAGTACAGCCGGAGGGCAACAGGGGCAGGCTCTCAGGGAGTTGTCACATGCAATGGAAAAATTGTACAGATTCTTGTCCATGTCATGGAAAATATATAAGAGTAGGTCACGCAAGTCACATGCGCCCATTGTGTAACCCTAATCCACTAACAACAGGCGGGGATCATCCCACCATTGGTCCCTTTTCCAGCCTTACAAAATGTATAGCCTGTCCCCAGCTCAGGTCATCAATATTAGATCTGCTGGAGAGCGCCTGCAGCCCACCGATTGAATTATAGCAGCCGTGGTGCCGCAGTTCATCCCTGATCATTACTAGTAGCAGCGGTGTAATGCTCTGCAGTGTGGTTCACTACTAGTAGCAGCGATGTAATGCTCTGCAGTGGGGTGTATTCACATCAAGAAAGCAGAGCTGCAGGTCATCGCACTATTTTAGCAGCAGTGCAATGTTCTGCAGGGTGGTTTATTCACATGAAGGAGGCAGAGCTGCAGGTCATTGCACCATTGCTGCTAATAGTCAATGAAGCTCGGCAGGGGTTCGGAGAGTCAGACCCTCATAGAGCCAGCACTAAAGGATAAGCCATCAGTCTGGTAACACCAGGTAACCCCTTTATAATGGCTCTGGAGACCCCCAGCACACAGCCGAGATCACTATAACCCTATGGCCGCCCATGGATCTTTTAGCTGCCGCTACAGGGCAATAATCCAGGCTGGCAGAGGGGAAGGGGGTAAGTGGGCAAATAGATTGGGTATGTGGAGAGAAGACCAAGCCTATATAGTGTACTGTAGATCCCAGACCTCCCTCTCCCAGGGATAGGCACTGTGTCAGAGAGGACAGAGTCTTTATTATTACAACATTATTACATACAGAGTCATAAGTCATAAGTCATGCTGTATAAGACATCACATGCTGTTCTGATCTTTTGCAACATGGGGTCAATTTACCAAAGGTCGCCCCTCTCCTTAGAGCTTAATGGGCCGATTACATCGGTCGTTTAGAGGAGCAAACGAGCGCTCTCAGCGCTCGTTTGCTCCTCGTTCCCCGCTCGCTGCCGCCGCTATTCAACGCGGCTGCAGCGAGTGGGTGAGTGCGGGAGGGGGCGGCGGGGAGGCTGCCCGGGGGATCGCTGATCGTGCGGGCAGCCCATAGGATATAGCAGCGTCTGCTGCCGACGCTCCTATTCAATGGAGCGACGGCAGCAGATCGCTGCTATATCAGTCGCTTGTTTTTCAACATGTTGAAAAACAAGCGACTGCAATGATAAGCCGACATGAACGATGTCTGCTGATCGTTGCACTCTATTCCACAGGACAATTATCGTCCGTAGCGGCCGATATCGGCCGAATACGAACGATAATCTTTCCGTGGAATAGGGCCTTAAGGGCCCTATTCCACCGGACGATTATTGTTTGTATAATCGTTAACGATCTCAAACGACCGCTATTGCAAAAGACCTGAAAATGTTCACTCATTTCCATGGAACGATAATCGTTACTTATGATCGTAATTGCGATCGTTTTTTCTTCGCTATTTATTCGCTATTGCGTTCGTATCTATTGTGAACGACCGAACGATGTCTTATTCAATGCGAACGTTTTGCGAACGAGCAACGATAAAAATAGGTCCAGGTCTTATAAAGCGATCAACGATTTCTTATTCGGTCGTTAATCGTTAACTGCATTTCAACCGAACGATTATCGTTTAGATTCAAACGATTTAACAATAATCTGAACGATAATCGTCCGGTGGAATAGGGCCCTAAGTCTGGTTATATTCAGGCGAGGACACTGGGACAGATGTCTGGAACCGTTATCGCGCAAATTCGAACGATAAATCACTCCGTGTAAAACCACCATTAGTGTGGGAGGAAGTGATGTAATCATGTGACTTCCTATCCCCCCGCCGTTACGTTACTATCATGAAATAGCTGAGGGTCTCCTGATCACACAGCCCTTTGCAGTTTGACACCTCTGTTTATGAGATATGTAGGTTTTTAAATCAACATTTAAAAAAAAAATAAAAATCTGATACATTCTCAAAATTCCTGAGTCTGTAGGACTCGCTCTAGTAGCAACTCGAATATCCTAAGGGCCCTATTACACGGGACGATTATCGTGCAAAAAAAATCGTTAAATCGTTCGAATTTAAACGATAATCGTTCTGTGTAATTGCAGGCAACGATCGAAAGATCGTTCGTATGTCGTTGATATAGATCTGAACCTAAAATTATCGTTAATCGTTGGCTGTAATTCCACATTCGTTCGCTCAAGTTCCGCATTTGTTCACTAATCGTTCAGTGTAGTTGCACATTGCTCATTGTTTTTCTGGAATCAGAAGGAATAAACGATCATAGTAACGATCGCAATAACGATTAATGTAACGTTCGTAAGTAAGGATTATCGTTCTGTGTAATATGGTGAACGATTTCAGGTTAACGATAAACAATCTAGTTTGCGATCGTTTATTGTTAGTCGTTAAAAATCGCTCCATGTAATAGGACCCCAAGTCTCACTCCCTGCTACCATCCAATCTGTGTCCCGGCTCCACCAGCTACATAGAACATAGTAACAGGGATGGGTAGAACCAACAGGACACTATCCCATCTCATCGTCTGTTAGCGAATGAGCAGAAGCCAAATCGGGTTCCTACAACTTAGAGTGTTTTAGAAGGGAGAGCCGGGGTGTCCACCCATCTACCCCATACCTCTTAAAACTTATGGCTACATTTCCGTTTGCTTTACACTCCACTTTCCATTATTAGGTTATTCATTTTAGTAACAAATTCCTTCACACTAGGGGGGCTTGTCTGGATCCAGTGGGATGCAACGACCTTACTGGCTTGGTACAACAACCTCTACACGGCAAGAAGATCATTCTCCGATGCATTAGGAAACTCCATTGGGAGAGCCACAGAATAGATCTTATCTCAGATACATCCTTGTAGAAATCTTTAAACCATCCAGTGTCCCACACCTGTCGGCTGATCGTTGTCGTCTATTACACGGGACAATTATCGTCCATAACGGCCACTATGGTCCGAATACGGCCGATAATCGTTCCGTGTATTAGGGCCTTAAAGCGTAACTGTCATGTTTTTTTTTATTGCAGAAATCAGTAGTATAAGCGATTTTAAGAAACTCTGTAATAGGTTTCATCAGCCAAAAAAGCCTCCTTCTGTACTCAAGAAGCAATCTCCCAGCCTCCCCCCCTGACTTCTTATCTGTGCATTATCAGGCAAACACGTCTTCATTACAGAGAAGCCAGTGAAGACGGGTTCTGCTCTCTCCATTGTAAGCCTATGAAGGGGGGAGGGGCTGAGAGAGATGAGGGAGCAGAAAGAGGTGACATGAAGGTCAGCTGTTTGTAGACTCTCTGGGCACCTAAAATGCTAAATTCAGGTGTCAGAAAGGTCAGTGCTTATCTATGAACTTACTGAGAGAAGATTGCAGGGTGTTGTGCTGTGCAGGACTGCTCCGTGCTCAGTCACTCCTAACAGCCCCTCCCCTCTCCATAGCCACATAATGGACACAGAAATCCTGCTTCATCTGATGTGAGGGGGGAGGCTGGGAGATTGCTTTTTCAGTAGAGAAGGAAACTTTTTTAGTACATAAAACCTATTACAGAGTTTCTTAAAATCGCTTGTACTGTTGATATTTAATGTTTTCAGAAAAAATGACCCTGAAATGACAGTTACACTTTAAGGGCCACTGACTAATCTGGCATAAAGCCTGACTGATCCTTATGTATCCAAGTATTAATTACTCGTGTTAGTCGATTTGCCAACACTAGTGCAAGGAGCTTGACATTGTTGGTCAATAATGAGATAGGTCAGTAGGTTTGGGTATAACCACAATTGTGGATTCCCGCATGGATGGGGGCAAAAGCTCTTCCCTTAAAGTCTACCGATAGACCTTCAGCAACTGAGGGAGAAGAACCTCTTAATGTTGTTTGTAAAGTTCTGCTGGCAGGTCATCGCCTCCTGGAGCTTCTCCAGCATTAAAGGCCGGTCCTGTAGCTCCCTCTGAGATTCAGTCACCTTAGGTAAGGAAATAGTCTGCAGATACAGCTCTATATTCTCCACTGAAACAGTCAACATTAATGTATAGATATCCGAGAAATACTTATTCCATACCCCAAGAATTTCCTCATCCATCATAACCAAATGGCCCTACCAGTTATTCAACTCAACTATATGATTGGGATCAGACTGGGACCTGACTATGGTAGCCAGGTAGTGTCCGGCACTCTCACCCTCCTAAAGTGTCTCTGTTTTTGGAAAGATCTCTTGTCCTCTGACACTTTAAGCAAATGCTCAATATAATGCTAGTTTTGTGTGGACTAATTTTCTGGGTGTAAATAAATCAAAAATTTGGTTAGGTGTCAGATAGGTGTGGCCTCAGTTTTAATAATCAGACGATAGGCCTGATTACAGTCTGGGGGTGGGAATGTTTTACATTGAGGGGCGGATATGTCTAATACATTCTCCCCCGGACTGTATGTTCACCCATCCCCTGATGGTCCTGCCCATCAGACTATTAACTGAATTGTCAGAGAAACTATAGACCCCAATATCTTGGGAACGGAAGGACGTATCAAGCAGCTGTAAAGAAGTGTGTGATGGAGTCACCCCCAACTACTTCATCATAGAAACATCTCATTTTTCCACTTAGCCTCAGATAACTAATGCTAGCAGGACGGGTAGGAGTGCAGAGTGTATGCTGTTCCTATCTCAGCGTGGGAGCCAAGAGTCACTGTGTTCTCACGGTCTAATATGTGGTATAGACATTTGTGGTTCTCTGTTCTTATAAACAAGAAGTATATGTACATGTGTAGCCTGTGTATGAGTTTATCAAAAGACATTCATATAACTAGTAGTTTAGTGCAAGAAACCAGCCATGGGCCCCCGGCGCACTGTACAGGCATGGACCAGCCATGGGCCCCCGGCGCGCTGTACAGGCATGGACCAGCCATGGGCCCCCGGCGCGCTGTACAGGCATGGACCAGCCATGGGCCCCCGGCGCGCTGTACAGGCATGGACCAGCCATGGGCCCCCGGCGCGCTGTACAGGCATGGACCAGCCATGGGCCCCCGGCGCGCTGTACAGGCATGGACCAGCCATGGGCCCCCGGCGCGCTGTACAGGCATGGACCAGCCATGGGCCCCCGGCGCGCTGTACAGGCATGGACCAGCCATGGGCCCCCGGCGCGCTGTACAGGCATGGACCAGCCATGGGCCCCCGGCGCGCTGTACAGGCATGGACCAGCCATGGGCCCCCGGCGCGCTGTACAGGCATGGACCAGCCATGGGCCCCCGGCGCGCTGTACAGGCATGGACCAGCCATGGGCCCCCGGCGCGCTGTACAGGCATGGACCAGCCATGGGCCCCCGGCGCGCTGTACAGGCATGGACCAGCCATGGGCCCCCGGCGCGCTGTACAGGCATGGACCAGCCATGGGCCCCCGGCGCGCTGTACAGGCATGGACCAGCCATGGGCCCCCGGCGCGCTGTACAGGCATGGACCAGCCATGGGCCCCCGGCGCGCTGTACAGGCATGGACCAGCCATGGGCCCCCGGCGCGCTGTACAGGCATGGACCAGCCATGGGCCCCCGGCGCGCTGTACAGGCATGGACCAGCCATGGGCCCCCGGCGCGCTGTACAGGCATGGACCAGCCATGGGCCCCCGGCGCGCTGTACAGGCATGGACCAGCCATGGGCCCCCGGCGCGCTGTACAGGCATGGACCAGCCATGGGCCCCCGGCGCGCTGTACAGGCATGGACCAGCCATGGGCCCCCGGCGCGCTGTACAGGCATGGACCAGCCATGGGCCCCCGGCGCGCTGTACAGGCATGGACCAGCCATGGGCCCCCGGCGCGCTGTACAGGCATGGACCAGCCATGGGCCCCCGGCGCGCTGTACAGGCATGGACCAGCCATGGGCCCCCGGCGCGCTGTACAGGCATGGACCAGCCATGGGCCCCCGGCGCGCTGTACAGGCATGGACCAGCCATGGGCCCCCGGCGCGCTGTACAGGCATGGACCAGCCATGGGCCCCCGGCGCACTGTACAGGCATGGACCAGCCATGGGCCCCCGGCGCACTGTACAGGCATGGACCAGCCATGGGCCCCTGGCGCGCCGTACAGGCATGGACCAGCCATGGGCCCCCGGCGCACTGTACAGGCATGGACCAGCCATGGGCCCCCGGCGCGCTGTATGCACCCAGTGTTTTAGACATGCTCATGTGGAGGCACCTGCTGATGGTTTCCACTTCGATCACTCCCTGGTTTCATCTGCCATCCCAGGCATCTTAGCAGTATCTATAGGTGAATAAATATGGCCCAATAGTTAGGGCTACACAGTGACTTTGATTGTGCCACATCAAACCTAATGTAAGTCACGTACAACCGCAACTAGCCTGCGACTTGGCCAGGTCACAGCTGTAACAAAGTCGACACTGCCAATTCCACCTGGACAAATACAGAGGCATTAACAGTATATCCCATGTAAGATAATTTCGGATAAAGTCCTTATTGTGGGGCTCAACCTCAAAGATGATCGATCATAATAGGTGTGTGGAGATGAAAAGAAAAAAAAAAACAACTTAAAATTAAATTCAAAAAGTTCTTTACTTTATTCAAATATCGGCGTTACAGGTAGAGAATACAGCATGCTGTGTGGTGTTACAGGTAGAGAATACAGCGTGCTGTGTGGTGTTACAGGTAGAGAATACAGCGTGCTGTGTGGTGTTACAGGTAGAGAATACAGCGTACTGTTTGGTGTTACAGGTAGAGAATACAGCGTGCTGTGTGGTGTTACAGGTAGAGAATACAGCGTGCTGTGTGGTGTTACAGGTAGAGAATACAGCGTGCTGTGTGGTGTTACAGGTAGAGAATACAGCATGCTGTGTGGTGTTACAGGTAGAGAATACAGCGTGCTGTGTGGTGTTACAGGTAGAGAATACAGCGTGCTGTGTGGTGTTACAGGTAGAGAATACAGGGTGCTGTGTGATGTTACAGGTAGAGAATACAGTGTGCTGTGTGATGTTACAGGTAGAGAATACAGTGTGCTGTGTGATGTTACAGGTAGAGAATACAGCGCGCTGTGTGGTGTTACAGGTAGAGAATACAGTGCTGTGTGATGTTACAGATAGAGAATACAGCAGGCTGTGTGGTGTTACAGGTAGAGAATACAGTGCTGTGTGGTGTTACAGGTAGAGAATACAGCGTGCTGTGTGGTGTTACAGGTAGAGAATACAGTGCTGTGCGGTGTTGCAGGTAGAGAATACAGCGTGCTGTGTGGTGTTACAGGTAGAGAATACAGCACTGTGTGTTGTTACAGGTAGAGAATACAGCACTGTGTGGTGTTACAGGTAGAGAATACAGTGTGCTGTGTGGTGTTACAGGTAGAGAATACAGCGCTGTGTGGTGTTACAGGTAGAGAATACAGCGTGCTGTGTGGTGTTACAGGTAGAGAATACAGCGTGCTATGTGGTGTTACAGGTAGAGAATACAGCGTGCTGTGTGGTGTTATAGGTAGAGAATACAGTGTGCTGTGTGGTGTTACAGGTAGAGAATACAGCGTGCTGTGTGGTGTTACAGGTAGAGAATACAGTGCTGTGTGGTGTTACAGGTAGAGAATACAGTGTGCTATGTGGTGTTACAGATAGAGAATACAGCGTGCTGTGTGGTGTTACAGGTAGAGAATACAGTGCTGTGTGGTGTTACAGGTAGAGAATACAGTGTGCTATGTGGTGTTACAGATAGAGAATACAGCGTGCTGTGTGGTGTTACAGGTAGAGAATACAGCGTGCTGTGTGGTGTTACAGGTAGAGAATACAGCGCTGTGTGGTGTTACAGGTAGAGAATACAGCGTGCTGTGTGGTGTTACAGGTAGAGAATACAGCGTGCTGTGTGGTGTTACAGGTAGAGAATACAGCGCTGTGTGGTGTTACATGTAGAGAATACAGCGTGCTGTGTGGTGTTACAGGTAGAGAATACAGCGTGCTGTGTGGTGTTACAGGTAGAGAATACAGCGTGCTGTGTGATGTTACAGGTAGAGAATACAGCGTACTGTGTGGTGTTACAGGTAGAGAATACAGTGTGCTGGGGTGGGTGGAAACACAATGAAATGATAAATTATTGCAAATAATTTAGTAACACAATGAAACTGCAATAGGTGAACACAGCCTAGATGTTCTGCAACAGCTTTGGGCGGGGAATAGGCAGGGTGGGGGACTGTGATGAACAGCTGAGGGAAAGCATTGCATTCTGGAACCTGTAGTACTATGTACAACTGCTCAACCAGGAAGTACAATCATAATGAAGGTGGGCGCCACAAAAAATGTAAAGAGCAAATAATGAGATTGTTCAGAATAAGGGTGCAGCCCACTGCCCTATGATAATGACCAAGAGAAAGAAAGAACCAACCATAGAGTATATAAGTGAGGCGCACACCTATAGTGATTTATAAAATAGCTACAGAAATTTAAAACATCTAAAATCACAAAACGTCAGCCTCCTAAAATACAGGAGGTTGCTCACTACTACAACCACAACTGAATGAGCTGAAGTGGGACTAGATATAAGGGTTACAACCAGAAAATACAGAACAAAGACCCCCAAAACAAATAGACTTTTGGTAGTATCAAAACTGGGTTAGACAGGTAAGTAATGCTCCATGCCTCTGCAGCAGGTTCATTTCTCTTTTTAACCTCTACCTGGAGTTGCCCTTTAATACAGGATATAGGGCGGGGTGTCAGGTAATGTGGCGGGGCATCATGTGACTTCTACAGGGGCGGGGTATCATGTGACAGTGGCATTGTTTGAAAATTATATATAAAAGCTGTTCTGCCAGTAATAGTATCAGGCTGTAATACAGAGGATCAGTCTATATAGAACACCACAGCGCCCACAGGTATAGGGGAGGAAGCAGTAACAGGAGACGTTATAGCCGGGGGAGGCAGGTGGCCGCCATCTGTCATATAAAACCTGGAGGAAACGGCCGGCGTGGGGTCCCTGTAGGCGGCATCTGTGGCGGGAACGGCCATGGGGGTGCTGGGTATGGCTGCCAGTAGATGGGCCCCCAGCACCTACAGACCAGGACATGTCATCCGGAACTGCTGGATTATCAGACTGATTTCTCTTCAGCTCCTGTGCGCCCCTATATACCTGTCCGCCAGCGCTATATACACCACAGGATACAATATCAGCCCCCCTGGCAGCAACAATCAAGCTGCAAGTATCATTGTATCCCGCTACCCACCCATTACTATCCCTATATAACATCACATTACTGTCCCATATACTGCTGGAGAACTACAACTACCAGCATAGCCTACTGTCTGCACTGTGGAACAACTCCCAGCAAGTTCGCAAACATACAAAAACCACAACTCCCAGCAAGCACAGACCTGCCTGTGGAATTACAACTCCCAGCAAGCACAGACCAGCCTGTGGAACCACAACTCCCAGCAAGTCCTCAAACATACAAGAACCACAACTCCCAGCAAGCACAGACCTGCCTGTGGAACCACAACTCCCAGCAAGTCCTCAAACATACAAGAACCACAACTCCCAGCAAGCACAGACCTGCCTGTGGAATTACAACTCCCAGCAAGCACAGACCTGCCTGTGGAACCACAACTCCCAGCAAGTCCTCAAACATACAAGAACCACAACTCCCAGCAAGCACAGACCTGCCTGTGGAATTACAACTCCCAGCAAGCACAGACCTGCCTGTGGAACCACAACTCCCAGCAAGTCCTGACAACAAAATGCTGTGCCACAACACAAAGACGTATCCACACTACTGATGTATGTTGGTACAGGGGTATACATAGCCGGGCCCTGAGGGCTTGCTGGGAGTTGTAGTCACTGGCAGAGGAATAAACCCTATAGACGTTAGGGCATGCTGAGGGTTGTAGTCCACAGCACTGGGATTAGGAGTTACAATGTAGACATGACGAGCTGTGCAGGGCAGAAGCATAATACAGCTCTATACATGACATGCTGGGGGTTGTAGTCCCACAGCCGCCTCAGAGCCCAGCTCTATACATGACATGCTGGGGGTTGTAGTCCCACAGCCGCCTCAGAGCCCAGCTCTATACATGACATGCTGGGGGTTGTAGTATCACATCCGCCTCAGAGCCCAGCTCTATACATGACATGCTGGGGGTTGTAGTCCCACAGCCGCCTCAGAGCCCTCCAGCAGCGGCCCTCATGGCTCCTCAGCTTCCCGGGGAGCCCCGCACTCCAGCCCCCGGCTCCGCGGCCTCTCCACACACACAACACCACACAAATCACCGAAAACTCACCGAATATCAGCGGCAGAACACCAGTCGTGAACGTAAAACTAACAGAAAGCAGGGTGAGGTCCGATATAGCAAAAAGCAGGGTGAAGTCCGATATAGCCCCGCCTTCAGGGGGAGGAGTCTGTGGAGCTATATACTGGAGCTAAACAGCGCCCCCTAGCGGATACATACAGCACATGAAGCGTCAGCCGGCTGTGTATCTAATCCTGTCAGCAGATACTACTATCCGCTGTGTATCCTGGCATGTCACCTGTTCTGCTAAGTCATTGTGACTCTGCCTCCTGAGTCACTGTATCTAAGCCCATCAGTGCGATACAATGCTGAGCCGGAACACTGGTGGAATGGAGCTGAAATTCTCTGTGCTGTATGCTGATATGAAGCAGAGTTGTGTGTGCGCTATGTGATGAGGATTGTACCTGAAACCGGCCTGGAATCAAAGCCTCAGTGATCTCAATGGAAAGTCCTGTTATCTTCTGCTTTAAGAGCTGACATGACCCCAGATCAAGCCCGTTAACTAAAACAGACCCCAGACCAGACCCCTAAACTAATACAGACCCCACCAGACCCCTAAGCTAATACAGACCCCACCAGACCCCTAAACTAATACAGACCCCACACCAGACCCCTAAACTAATACAGACCCCAGACCAGACCCCTAAACTAATACAGACCCCAGACCAGACCCCTAAACTAATACAGACCCCAGACCAGACCCCTAAACTAATACAGACCCCAGACCAGACCCCTAAACTAATACAGACCCCAGACCAGACCCCTAAACTAATACAGACCCCAGACCAGACCCCTAAACTAATACAGACCCCAGACCAGACCCCTAAACTAATACAGACCCCAGACCAGACCCCTAAACTAATACAGACCCCAGACCAGACCCCTAAACTAATACAGACCCCAGACCAGACCCCTAAACTAATACAGACCCCAGACCAGACCCCTAAACTAATACAGACCCCCAGACCAGACCCCTAAACTAATACAGACCCCCAGACCAGACCCCTACACTAATACAGACCCCAGACCAGACCCCTAAACTAATACAGACCCCAGACCAGACCCCTAAACTAATACAGACCCCCAGACCAGACCCCTACACTAATACAGACCCCAGACCAGACCCCTAAACTAATACAGACCCCACCAGACCCCTAAGCTAATACAGACCCCAGACCAGACCCCTAAACTAATACAGACCCCCAGACCAGACCCCTAAACTAATACAGACCCCACCAGACCCCGAAACTAATACAGACCCCAGACCTGACCCCTAAACTAATACAGACCCCAGACCAGACCCCTAAACTAATACAGACCCCCAGACCAGACCCCTAAACTAATACAGACCCCACCAGACCCCGAAACTAATACAGACCCCAGACCTGACCCCTAAACTAATACAGACCCCAGACCAGACCCCTAAACTAATACAGACCCCCAGACCAGACCCCTAAACTAATACAGACCCCACCAGACCCCGAAACTAATACAGACCCCAGACCTGACCCCTAAACTAATACAGACCCCAGACCAGACCCCTAAACTAATACAGACCCCAGACCAGACCCCTAAACTAATACAGACCCCAGACCAGACCCCGAAACTAATACAGACCCCAGACCAGACCCCTAAACTAATACAGACCCCACCAGACCCCGAAACTAATACAGACCCCCAGACCAGACCCCTAAACTAATACAGACCCCAGACCAGACCCTTAAGCTAATCCGGTGATCTGCTATATAACATTCTAGAAAGTAGGTGAAACTCCTCACATATCACAAAGTCAATGACAAACCCGTTCAGCATGTGAGCCCTTGAGGCACGGCTCAGCTCAACTACATCATCTGACACTGTATACTGTATCTGACAGTACATTCCCATCATACCTTTTCCATAAAACAGCATTGATCAGCATTGATCGCACCATAGTCACCATGTGAACCCCCCCTGGGAGCTCCTAGGGGGATGCCCGTCCCACGGGAAGTGGCGCAACATGGCCGTCCCAGCATTACCCGGATAGGAAGAACATTGCTGGTAGTGACACAGCAGAAACTTACGTGACAACTACTCATCTCATCATCCCAGAAGTGGATTCAGAATGATGGGGAAATACCCTGCTTGATCCATCTCTGGAGTACACCCTGGATTTGACGCCACCCTCAGGACTGGTTCACATACTGCAGAACTTAACTGAACAATTCTTCAATATACTTTCTGTATCATTTTCAGTTTTAAGATCTCTGCTTGCTGACATTCAATAGGAATCCATGTGATGGTTATGTAATTAGTATCTATAAAGGACAGTCAATGGGGAACATTTACAAAGCGTCCGCCTGAGGCGTACGCCAGGGTGAAGGTGCAGATCCGCCCCTTTGTTTTGCCCCTTCTCCCTGGCGTATGCCTCCTGTACGCTTCGCTCGCCTGATGGGCGGGCTGGGGGAGCTTAGGGGGGCCTGATGAGGCGGGGAGAAGGCGTGGCCTCCTCCCGCGCCTCATCTATCATGATTTACGCCTGCTCACAGGCGTAAATCATGATCAAAATCTCTACCTGCTGGAAGCAGATTTAGTACGCTGGGCGCAGATTGTGTGCGCCTCTTAGTGAATCCTGCTGGGGGAAAGGGGGTGGGGGTAATATAAATCCCCCCAATATCTTTACCAGGGAAAGGGAACCTTTGGCCCTTCAGCTGCTGTAAAACTACAACTCCCATCATGTCTGCACAGGTAAAGCTAAAGTTTCTGCAGTCTAGGCATGATGAGAATTATAGTTTTGAAGCAGCTGGAGGTCCCCAGGTCTCATGGTGTGTTCACACAGGCAGATTTATCTGACAGATTCTGGAAGCCAAAGCCAGGAATGGATTTGAAAAAAAGGAGAAATCTCAGTCTTTCCTTTGTGACCCGTTCCCTGTTTATAGTCTGTTCCTGGCTTTGGCTTAAAAAATCTGTCAGCTAAATCTGTCTGTGTAAACGCCCCATTACACCTATGATCTATATACAATGAACATAGGAGAGTTACACTCCTGACATCAGGGCAACCAGAAGAATTTTGACCCCAGCTCCGAATGTAAATGGAAGAAAAGAGATGAAGTGTTCAGCGTCAATAAGCTGCCCCCTTCTCACTATCTTCTATACTTGGTATTTATAATCTGTTCCTGGCTTTGTATTCAATAATTGCAATTAAAAACCTGAACGTGTGAACACACAGCTAAATAAAGCTGGTTGAATAAGGGAGTCCTCCCCTCCAGCAGATGTCACTGTGGTGTCACTACACCCGGAAGAACTCCGGCATGAGTGACAATGGTGAACCTGGGGTTATCCAGAGTGAATGACGCTGTGGCTGCAAAGCACCCGGTGAGTCCCGTGCTGGAAGTTACCATCACTACCTCACAGCTGAGGGTTTGTTACAGTTGTAGCCAATCCTATACACTGTATCAGGACAGGAGAGATCTGCCTGCTGGGGACTGTACACACTGATACATTGTAACAGGACAGGAGAGATCTGCCTGCTGGGGACTGTACACACTGATACATTGTAACACAGGGGAGATCTGCCTGCTGGGGACTGAACACACTGATACATTGTAACAGGACAGGAGAGATCTGCCTGCTGGGGACTGTACACACTGATACATTGTAACACAGGAGAGATCTGCCTGCTGGGGACTGTACACACTGATACATTGTAACACAGGAGAGATCTGCCTGCTGGGGACTGTACACACTGATACATTGTAACACAGGAGAGATCTGCCTGCTGGGGACTGTACACACTGATACATTGTAACACAGGGGAGATCTGCCTGCTGGGGACTGTACACACTGATACATTGTAACACAGGGGAGATCTGCCTGCTGGGGACTGTACACACTGATACATTGTAACACAGGGGAGATCTGCCTGCTGGGGACTGTACACACTAATACATTGTAACAGGGGAGATCTGCCTGCTGGGGACTGTACACACTGATACATTGTAACACAGGGGAGATCTGCCTGCTGGGGACTGTACACACTGATACATTGTAACACAGGAGAGATCTGCCTGCTGGGGACTGTACATACTGATACATTGTAACACAGGGGAGATCTGCCTGCTGGGGACTGTACACACTGATACATTGTAACAGGACAGGGGAGATCTGCCTGCTGGGGACTGTACACACTGATACATTGTAACAGGGGAGATCTGCCTGCTGGGGACTGTACACACTGATACATTGTAACAGGGGAGATCTGCCTGCTGGGGACTGTACACACTGATACATTGTAACACAGGAGAGATCTGCCTGCTGGGGACTGTACACACTGATACATTGTAACACAGGGGAGATCTGCCTGCTGGGGACTGTACACACTGATACATTGTAACAGGAGAGATCTGCCTGCTGGGGACTGTACACACTGATACATTGTAACACAGGGGAGATCTGCCTTCTGGGGACTGTACACACTGATACATTGTAACAGGACAGGAGAGATCTGCCTGCTGGGGACTGTACACACTGATACATTGTAACACAGGGGAGATCTGCCTGCTGGGGACTGTACACACTGATACATTGTAACACAGGGGAGATCTGCCTGCTGGGGACTGTACACACTGATACATTGTAACACAGGGGAGATCTGCCTGCTGGGGACTGTACACACTGATACATTGTAACACAGGGGAGATCTGCCTGCTGGGGACTGTACACACTGATACATTGTAACAGGACAGGGGAGATCTGCCTGCTGGGGACTGTACACACTGATACATTGTAACAGGACAGGGGAGATCTGCCTGCTGGGGACTGTACACACTGATACATTGTAACACAGGGGAGATCTGCCTTCTGGACACTTTACACACAGCTCTATTCCTAACAGAGCCGGTGGGGCCCGTTATGGAGATTGGGGGGGGGGGGGGTACACAGGTTGGACCCCCCATGACCTCCTGCTTTTCCCCTATCTTGTGGGTAGGGGAGAAGTTATTTTTTTTCCTGGAATACCCCTATAAAACACAAAGTTTATTTAATCATCCAATGTTTCGTCTTTTTTTCTTACATTGGAAAGTCCCTGTGTGAGCCACCCACAGCTGGGACTTGTAGTGCCTCTGAGCTGTCTATGAAGCATGCAAATGACTCATTGGGGTCGTGCTGTGACTCCCTGCTGAGGAATTCTGTAATACAGGGTTTACTTATTGTTTCTAGGGATTACAAGGATATGCAGCGTGCCAGTCCCAGGCGTTCATGAAGGGGGTCGTCACCTTTATCACAGGTAATAACACTGACCCATAGAGACCCATGATCCTCAGCAACCACAGCTACATTACAGGTCAACCCATATAGGACTATGTTATGGTGCCTGCCAAATTATCACAATTTACAGACCTTAAAGTGATGAATTAAAGGTCTTCTGTACGATTCAGAGCGTCCCCTCAGCTGTCCGTGTCACTAGTGCTTCAGCCTCCCCTATGTCTATATAATACTGTACATGTTACCATTAGAATAGACATTACACTGGAGTAGCTGTCTGTGTCACTAGTGCTGCAGCCTCCCCTCATGTCTAGTCTAATGGTAACATGTAATATGTAGACATTACCCTGGGGGAGCTGGCTGTGTCACGAGTGCTGCAGTGTCCCCTGATGTCAATAATACATTTTACTATTTGAATAAATGTTACACAGGGGGAGCTGTCTGTTTTACTAGTGCTGCAACTTCCCCTGATATCTATATATTACATGTTAGCATTAGAATATACATTACCCTGGGGGAGCTGTCGGTGTCACTAGTGCTGCAGCCTTGCCTGATATCAATATAATACATGTTACCATTAAAATAGGCATTAAACTGGAGGAAGCTGTCTGTGTCAGTAGTGCCACAGCTGCTACACTGCTGCAGCACTAGTGACTCAGGCAGCTTCCCCAAAACTGCATGGGACCCCATGAATCCTGTAGGCCTCCCCGGACAGCCTTTAGCAGCGCATCATCCCGCATCGATCCCCCAGACAGTCGCCCTATACACATATACTCCCTCAGCTCAATGACACTCACAGCGTTGCTTCATTCTCCCCAGCTCACAAGTGAGTGACGTCGCTCGTGCGCCAGGGACCAGGGAGAACAAGGTCGGGGCTGGTTCAGGTGATTATAGAGCACTTGTATGCCGGTGCGGGGAACGGGTGCAGGCCAGCAACTGTTAGGGGAGATGCTGGTGTGAGCTGTACCATAGAGGCCGACCATGATTTGCCAGGGCAGGCCCTGTGCTTCCCTGCTGCTTGGGCCCCATACCAGCTGCGTGGTCTGCCTCCATGGTAGCTACACCAGTAATCATAGGGTGTTAAGGGGTTAATGTATAGCGACAATGATCAGGCCTGCAAGGCATCAACCACAGGAGCAGGGGAAGTGCTCCATCTATACCTTGTGCTAACCCTTTCATGTCTATGCTCACAGGTACAGGGGCCGCGCTGGTGATCCAGAGTGTGTTCAAGAAACGCCTGCCGTATGCTCTGCAGTGGAATATTCTCCTGTCTGTGGGTAAGAACAGGGCTAGGACTATAGACCTCTGTAGCGCCACCTAGGGGGACACAATAGGAAACAGAAGGTGCACAAATTGAAGCCATGTAGTTTTAGTCTTCTCCTTCCATTGTTGTAGTTTCTATGAATGACGGTGATCAGGGGAGATGAAGAACAAGAGATGAAGAACAAGGACCCCATTGTGGGCCATCAATTAGTTGGCCTAACGTCTCCTACCCACCCATGACTTAGAGTTGGCACCGGTGCCGAGCAGGAGAAGGTGCGGTATGAAGAATGTGCCACACCTTGATCCCTAGGCCCCATGGCAGCGATGCGGCCCACTGCCACCCACTCGCTCTTTCCCACATCTTGTGCGGTGCAGCGACCCTTAAGGCTCCTGAAAATCGCAGTGATTCATCCTGGCGGATAGGATATGGAACGTTGCACAGAATTGCCTCTTGGCGCCATTTTTTGCACAGGTTCCTAACTCTGATCTCACTTGCAGTTGCAGGATCGGTGGCCAGCTACGTAGTGACCAAGAGGGAAACCGAGAAGTGCTCTGAGCTGTGGGTCTACCTGGAGAAGGGGCAGATATCGCAGCTACAGGAGGCAGGTAATTGTAGAAGTATACACGCCCCGTGACCTTCTGCACTGTGATAGAACGGCCGACGTCATTGTTCAAGGGGACGCGCTCCTACAAGGTCAGAGAGCCGCCAGACCTCATATGCATCTCAGTAAAGAGGAAACAACCCCCGCATATCTCATGGGCATACACAATGGGGGGAGATTATCAAACATGGTGTAAAGTGAAACTGGCTCAGTTGCCCCTAGCAACCAATCAGATTCCACCTTTCATTTTCCAAAGAGTCTGTGAGGAATGAAAGGTGGAATCTGATTGGTTGCTAGGGGCGACTGAGCTAGTTTCACTTTACACCATGTTTGATAAATCTCCCCAATGTTTTCAGTAGTAAAGGGGCCTAAAAATAGACTTTACACACAACTTCTACACTGTGTTATTGCTATCGCCGGGCCTGGGGGGTGGAGCATGACACAGTGATGCCATTTTAGCTGCCCCGCCCCCTCAGGCACTGCACTACCGTACCGTATCGTTGCGTTTTTATCGTTGCGTGTTTGGTGCGATTTTTAAATGCGAGTTTTGATTTTCACATGAAAATCAAAACTCGCATGTAAAAATCGCACCAAACACGCAACGATAAATACGCAGCGATACGGTACGTTGAAGGCACCCTGAATGTGATTGGTTGCTCTGGGCAACTGCTCGCCCCAGTGTCTGCGTTTCGGCCAGTGTTCCTTTAAATGATATCGCCATAGGCCATTACTGATTTCCCCGCTATTCCCTTTCAGGGCAGCATCAGAAATCCGACACCACAAAGCGGAACAAATATGGAGACACAATCGATTAAATCCTGATTCATCGACATAGAAAAACTGGGACTTTTCATACCACGAATGAGAGAACAAAACCACGACTAAGGGCGCCACTGACTACAGTAACAGAGAATGAGGAAACCCCCAGGATACACTTCTGCCTGGAGGACAATGGAGGAGGAAACACCGAGGATAATTACTGGGCTGTGAAAGTCCCTGGGGGGGAGGGGGCACTGAGCGAGGGGGATAGATGTGTATATATGTGATGGATTGTATATTACTATATATAAAGGTTATTACAAGTATGTGTCACATTATTTATTATTGGAAAAGTGAATAACACTGCCCCCTATGTGCAAGGATATACACTGATCAGCCATAACAATAACCCCCCCCTGCCTGGTATTCTGGTGTCCCCCTGGGGCCCAGACCCCATAGCCCTGTGATGTGTCCCCTAAAGCCCGGACACCATAGCCCTGTGATGTGTCTCCTGGGGCCAGACCCCATAGTCCTGTGATGTGTCCCCCTTAGCCCCATAGCCCTGTGATGTGTCCCCTGGGGCCCAAACCCCATAGCCCTGGGATGTGTCCCTGACCAATGTCAACAGTGTGGCCCCCGGGGCATTATCCTGCTGACCACTGCCAATTAAGGGGGGATTTGGTGTGTACAATGGTCAGGTAGGTGGTCGGTGTCACAGTAACATCCACATGATGCCAGGTCTCCAGCAGAACATTGCCCATCACACTGCCCCCGCCATCTTGTCTTGTCCACATCCTGGTGCCATCTCTCCCCAGGTAAGTGACGCACGCGGGCGTCCACATGATGGAGAACATACACCTTCTTCTATTGCGCCAGTCCTGATGCCTATTGAGGATGGACAGGGGTCACATGGGCTCTGACTAGTCTGCTGGGCCCCATACACAGCAAGATGCCATGGTTCCTTTTTATCATAGACAGGAGGAAGTTTTTCAGCAGTTTGCTCTACAGCCGCTCTATTGTGGGATCTGACCAGACGATCTAGCCTTCACCCCCACACACACATCAATGAGCCTTGGCCCCCACCACCCTGCCCCTGGTCCGTCTGTTGTTTCTTGGACGCTATTGGTCGGTACTGACCACTATATACCAGGGACCCCACAGGACGAGCCGTTCTGTAGATGCTCTGACTCCAACATCTGGCCCCATTGTTACCATGTTAAGGGTGTACACAAAAAAGAATACCGCCAAATCCTTAGCACACATTACCCCACCAAGCTGTACAGAACAAAACCCACTAAACAAGCCCAATCGTACCCCATAGAGTGGCCGAATGGCAGGTGCGGCTTCTTCTGTCCCTGATTGTATATACAGTCATATATACAGGGACATCTATACATGAGGACTAAAGCTTTGGCTGTCCAGGCATGATGGGAGTTGTAGTTTTGCACCAGCTGAAGAGCCGAGGATCCCTACCCCTGTCCTAAAGGGACACAGGAAGGTTGGACATGTGACCCTGCACCCCGTGATGTCACAGATTCCTCAGGAAGCCATTTTTATCAGGTTAAATTCCGGTCCTAGAAGATAAAGCTGCGCTGGGCTGGAGAGTTGACTGGAGATCCTCCGCCACCACATAGCGCTCCGGGTATCCATTGGGGGCCATCATGTGGACCCCCGCGCTGGCCCTCATCGTATTCAGCTGCTTCTGTGCTGCCGAGGACTCCTGCCCAGGTAGGTGACATCTTATTATATGTAGTGATGGGAGAATGAAATCATAGAAGGATATAGTGAAAATACTATAGAGACCCCCTGCCCCCCATCTTCAGTGTCCCCTTACGATCCTTCTACTGCAGTGCTCCCCAACCTGTGCCTCTCCAGGTGGTGCAAAACTACAACTCCCATCATGCCCTGTGGACGGAGAACACAGATCGACTGTCACATTGTATATATCTCTATATTTCTGCTACGCTGCAGACCCCCCAACACCACCACTAACATTGCTGAACGCATTCAGTACTTAAAGGGGAAATCCAGGACTCTACAGCGTGATGGCTCAGCGATTCATCCACACCAATACTATAATGTCCAGTAATGGAGGCTTAGGGAGGGTTACCCTTACAGCCCTATTGTTCTGGATATCAGGCTGGACATGCCCTTTAAGAATGATAATCCCACCCCTGAGTAAGCCGCACACCTGAGGCTCTCATCCCATGTGACTGACAGTGCAGGTAATGGCGCCAATCAGGGAAATAATGGGAAACTGGAGAATCTTCAGACACTCAACCCAGATGTAGGAGCCCGTGATAGATTTCTAATATCAGTTCTGTTCTCATCTATGCAGAGGTGAAGGTCATTGGGGTTGGGGAAAAGGACAAGATGGCGGTGCTGCGAGGATGTCCTGGCCTCCCAGGGGCTGCCGGACAGAAAGGAGAAGCCGGACCATTGGGTCCAAAAGGTCAGAGTATTGCTTTATAATATGGAGACTATTCATATCATTGTATACAGGAGATGCCCAGGTTATACCAGTTGTATGTATATATTTATATACAGGAGATCCTCAGGTTATACCAGCTGCACATATATAATTATATACAGGAGATCCCTAGGTTATACCAGCTGTACATATATAATTATATACAGGAGATACCCGGGTTATACCAGCTGTACATATATATACATTATATACAGGAGATACCCGGGTTATACCAGCTGTACATATATAATTATATACAGGAGATCCCCAGGTTGTACCAGCTGTACATATATAATTATATACAGGAGATCCCCAGGTTATACCAGCTGTACATATATAATTATATACAGGAGATCGCCAGGTTATACCAGCTGTACATATATATACATTATATACAGGAGATACCCGGGTTATACCAGCTGTACATATATAATTATATACAGGAAATCCCCAGGTTAGACCAGCTGTACATATATAATTATATACAGGAGATCCCCAGGTTATACCAGCTGTACATATATAATTATATACAGGAAATCTCCAGGTTATACCAGCTGTACATATATAATTATATACAGAAGATACCCGGGTTATACCAGCTGTACATATATAATTATATACAGTATATACCCAGGTTATACCAGCTGTACATATATAATTATATACAGTATATACCCAGGTTATACCAGCTGTACATATATAATTATATACAGTATATACCCAGGTTATACCAGCTGTTCATATATAATTATATAGAGTATATACCCAGGTTATACCAGCTGTACATATATAATTATATAGAGGAGATGCCCAGGTTATACCAGCTGTACATATATATTTATATACAGGAGATGCCCAGGTTATACCATTGTTCCATTATCTACTATCTGATTGATATATATTATTGCAGGCAGTCAGGGTCATCCAGGGAAATCCGGACCGATGGGGCAGAAAGGTTTGTCTCTCATCTTTAGTGACATCATATCTGCGGGTTGCTGTGTGATATTTTATGATTTTTACCTTTTTTCTGCACAGGGGAACCTGGAGATAAAGGAGCGAGAGGTGAGGAGGGGGAGGAGCTAAAATACTCTATATTTTACACACAGAGAAATCCCTTTAATACCGATGGCCACTAGGTGTTCAACAAAAACATTTCCATTTAAACATATACAGAATACTGCAAAGTGTTCATTTGTTACAGGTGAAAAAGGAGAAAACGGAAAAGCGGATTCTAGATATAGTAAGTGATGCTGAGAAATATCCCCCCCCATATTTCAGGGTTGTGCACGGGTATACGCAAGGACAGATCAGCAATATGCCCAGGGGACAAGGCCATAAGGGGCTTATAGTTCACCATTTACAGCATACAGATTTATACGGTTTCCATTGAAGTCAATAGGAGCTGTATACATTTGACTGCGAGGAGTGCCACCTAGTGGCAGCTGCTGGCAGCCAGACTTTTATTGTTTGACTCTTTGACCCTAAATGGGAGCCGAGGGTATGTAGCACTGTAACAGACCTCAACCCCATGGTTCAGTGCTAAATGGTGCCCCCCCAGGGCACAGGAACGCTTGAGGTATACGGGTTCACAATATCATAATGTTACTTTGTATCCTGCTGTTCTGTTACATTGCGTCAGCGGCCAGAAACTGCAAGGAGCTACGGGATCAGGGGGCAGCACTGAGCGACTGGTACACCATATACCCGGATGGGAAGACGCCCCTCAAGGTCCTGTGTGACATGCATACTGACAGCGGAGGCTGGATCGTGAGTATTGGGGAGCAACTCAGGATCAGTAATGTAATGTATGTATGTACACAGTGACCTCACCAGCAGAATAGGGAGTGCAGCTCTGGGGTATAATACAGGATGTAACTCAGGATCAGTACAGGATCAGTAATGTGTGTACACAGTGACCCCACCAGCAGAATAGTGAGTGCAGCTCTGGAGTATAATACAGGATGTAACTCAGGATCAGTAATGTATGTACACAGTGACCCCACCAGCAGAATAGTGAGTGCAGCTCTGGGGTATAATATAGGATGTAACTCAGGATCAGTAATGTAATGTATGTACACAGTGACCCCACCAGCAGAATAGTGAGTGCAGCTCTGGAGTATAATACAGGATGTAACTCAGGATCAGTACAGGATCAGTAATGTTACATATATACATAGTGTAATCCATATTACTTTGGATTCTCTTATCTTATAGGTGTTTCAGAGGCGTTGGGACGGATCAGTAGATTTTTTCCGTGACTGGGCCTCCTACAAGAAAGGGTTTGGCAGCCGGCTGAATGAGTTCTGGTTGGGGAATGACAACCTCCATATGATCACATCTTCAGGTAATCTCATCCTTCCTTACTAGGCCTTTCCCTGAGATCTTTAGATGTAAGTAGATACATGATGATGTCTGACCGTCTCTCTCCTCGTCCCGCAGACACCTGGGAGCTTCGTGTGGATCTGCAGGATTTTGAAAACAATAAGCAATTTGCTAAATATTCTTCATTTAAAATTTTGGGGGAGTCAGAAAAGTACAAGTTAATCCTGGGAAGTTTCAAGGAGGGAGATGCAGGTAATGGGAATCTGGCTGCAATACACCCATGTGACCACTAGAGGAGCTGTAGTAAGGGAGGAGTTAGCTCTTTAGCACCCCTAGTGGTACACCAAAACCTGATTTATCTGTCTTTTTACATTGAGGATGCAAAGAGTGATACCATTATAATCTGTGTTTTTTGCCTTTTCAGGAGATTCTATGAAGGGAGGCAACAATAAGAAATTTAGCACCAAGGACCAAGACAATGATGATCATGGAAATAGCTGCTCCCTGATGTACAAGGGAGCCTGGTGGTATCACTCCTGCCATAACTCAAACCTGAATGGAGTTTATTTCCTGGGGGAGCACTCCTCTGTATCTATGGGCATCACCTGGGGCACAGGAAAGGGGCACCTATACTCCTATAAGCACGCCGAGATGAAGATTAGGCCTGTGTGACTGATGTAACCAATGGGACCCTCTAAGTCCCTGCTGCAAGTAGTAAGAGGGTATCAGATCCCCCCCAGCGTTGGGAGGCGTTAGTGATAATGTGTCGCCTTTAGCACAGCTAGTTCAGTGATGGATCATATACGCTTCATCCATTGCACATTTTTGTATCATATTTTTTTATTTCCTTGAAAATCTTGCTGCAATTCCTAGAAATATAACACAAAAAATTAGTACAAAGGTGAATAATGAAGAATAGCCTGCGCCTGACACCTAGTGGCCACATGTGGTATTGCAGCATGGTTTCTGTGCAATACTGGGATGACCTTGTTACTATAGTTACCACCAATAAAATAGGGACAGATGATTCCAATCACTCTCCATTGTGTCAATACAGGAGTCGCTGAATTACTATCTATCATTCTGAGGAATAACTACTTTCCAGGATACATACTACATGCCATGGGATAGCACCACTATGGGGTCACATGTGGCCCCTACATATGCCCATATGTAGCATAACCTTGTGGAAAAAATTACCTATATAAATCCCCACACTTCAGGCAACGTCCCTGCTGCTCGCATTACATTAAAGACATCTTTACACAGGCATAGACCCCAGTATCAGGACCCAGCATATTACAGACCCCGGTATCAGGCCCCCAGCATATTACAGACCCCGGTATCAGGCCCCCAGCATATTACAGACCCCGGTATCAGGCCCCCAGCATATTACAGACCTCTGTATCAGGCCCCCAGCATATTACAGACCCCGGTATCAGGACCCGAGCATATTACAGACCCCGGTATCAGGACCCAGCATATTACAGACCCCGGTATCAGGCCTCAGCATATTACAGACCCCGGTATCAGGCCTCAGCATATTACAGACCCCGGTATCAGTCCCCAGCATATTACAGACCCCGGTATCAGGCCTCAGCATATTACAGACCCCGGTATCAGGACCCAGCATATTACAGACCCCGGTATCAGGCCTCAGCATATTACAGACCCCGGTATCAGGCCTCAGCATATTACAGACCCCGGTATCAGGACCCAGCATATTACAGACCCCGGTATCAGGCCTCAGCATATTACAGACCCCGGTATCAGGACCCAGCATATTACAGACCCCGGTATCAGTCCCCAGCATATTACAGACCCCGGTATCAGGCCCCCAGCATATTACAAACCCCGGTATCAGTCCCCAGCATATTACAGACCCCAGTATCAGGACCCAGCATATTACAGACCCCTTTATCAGTCCCCAGCATATTACAGACCCCAGTATCAGGCCCCCAGCATATTACAGACCTCTGTATCAGGCCCCCAGCATATTACAGACCCCGGTATCAGGACCCGAGCATATTACAGACCCCGGTATCAGGTCCAAGCATATTACAGACCCCGGTATCAGGCCCCCAGCATATTACAGACCTCTGTATCAGGCCCCCAGCATATTACAGACCCCGGTATCAGGCCCCAGCATATTACAGACCCCAGTATCAGGCCCCCAGCATATTACAGACCTCTGTATCAGGCCCCCAGCATATTACAGACCCCGGCATCAGGTCCCAGCATATTACAGACCCCGGTATCAGGACCCAGCATATTACAGACCCCGGTATCAGGTCCCCAGCATATTACAGACCTCTGTATCAGGCCCCCAGCATATTACAGACCTCTGTATCAGGTCCCAGCATATTACAGACCTCAGTATCAGGCCCCCAGCATATTACAGACCTCAGTATCAGGCCCCCAGCATATTACAGACCTCAGTATCAGGCCCCCAGCATATTACAGACCTCTGTATCAGGCCCCCAGCATATTACAGACCCTGAGCATATTACAGACCCCGGTATCAGGCCCCCAGCATATTACAGACCCCAGTATCAGCCCCTCAGCATATTACAGACCTCAGTATCAGGCCTCCAGCATATTACAGACCTCTGTATCAGGCCCCCAGCATATTACAGACCCCGAGCATATTACAGACCCCGGTATCAGGCCCCCAGCATATTACAGACCCCAGTATCAGCCCCTCAGCATATTACAGACCTCAGTATCAGGCCTCCAGCATATTACAGACCTCTGTATCAGGCTCTCAGCATATTACAGACCCCAGTATCAGCCCCTCAGCATATTACAGACCTCAGTATCAGGCCCCCAGCATATTACAGACCTCTGTATCAGGCCCCCAGCATATTACAGACCTCAGTATCAGGCCCCCAGCATATTACAGACCTCTGTATCAGGCCCCCAGCATATTACAGACCTCTGTATCAGGCCCCCAGCATATTACAGACCCCGAGCATATTACAGACCCCGCTATCAGGCCCCCAGCATATTACAGACCCCAGTATCAGCCCCTCAGCACATTACAGACCTCAGTATCAGGCCTCCAGCATATTACAGACCTCTGTATCAGGCCCTCAGCATATTACAGACCCCAGTATCAGCCCCTCAGCATATTACAGACCTCAGTATCAGGCCCCCAGAATATTACAGACCTCTGTATCAGGCCCCCAGCATATTACAGACCCCGGTATCAGGCCCCCAGCATATTACAGACCCCAGTATCAGGTCCCCAGCATATTACAGACCCCGGTATCAGACTCAAGCATGTTATAGACCCCAGTATCAGCCCCTCAGCATATTACAAACCCCAGTATCAGCCCCCAGCATCAGGTCCCCAGCATAATATAGACTCCTCTATCAAGCCCCAATATAGTACAGAGTGCAGTATCAAGCCCCAGTATAGTAGACTCCAGTATCAGACCCCCAGCATATTATAGACCCCTGTATAAGACCAATACCCTTTATAGACCCCTGAATCAAATCCCCAGCATATCACACACCTTATTATCAGATCCCCAATATATTATACACCCCAGTATAATATAGACCCCCGTATCAGATCCCCAGTATATTATACACCCCAGTATTAGACTAATATCATGTTATAGACTGGAGATCGGTTTGAGGATGAGGAGGAGCTCCTGCGCCCCCTGTAAGAAGCCCTAAAGCATTGCTTACCTACCACCTTGAGTAATCTGGCAAGCTGGCCAAGATGAGTGTATACCCTGGGTGGTCTGCTGGAGGTCTCAGAGACTGCACTCAGCAGTGTAAGAGGCAGTGGGGTGGTCGGTCATAACAGACTGAAGGTTCTGGAGTGACCATCTCCGTCTCCTGACCTCAGTATCATTGAGCCACTCTGGGGAGATCTCAAGCGCGCATTTCATGCAGGACAGACCAGGACCTTACAGGAGATCGAGGCTTTTTGCCAAGAATAATGGGCAGCTTTACCACAAAAGACTTCAAGCTGTCATTGATGTTGAGAGGGCAATAGGGGGCATTAAAAACTGGGGTATATGAACTTCTGATCAGGGTCATTTGGATGTTTTTGGTTGTCATTCTAATTTAAAAAGAAAAAACACAATAGTTTGATAATAAATAGTCGATGATCGTTTCTTCAGCTGATCATTGTCATTTTTACACAGAGCGATAATCTGCTGAATCGGCCTGAGTAAAGGTGCCTTCACATGTACAGGATCTGCAGTGGATTTCACACTTCAAATTTCACCGCTTTCCTGTGTCCGTTTTTTTTTTTATGGCTTTACATACAGCAGATTTTTCATTACGCTGAGAGAATGTAATCCCACCTGCCACTTAACTCGGAAGATGCCAAGCTAATACGTTACCTGCACGCGCTTCTGCTTGCTTCTTAGGGCCCTATTCCACGGGGCGATTAGCGTTCACATAATCGTTAATAATAAACGATCGCTATTGCGAAAGACCTGAAATCATTCACCCTTTTACATGGAACGATAATCGTTACTTATGATTGCTGTTCTTGCAGTCATCTTGTCGTTGCTATTGCCTTCGTTACTACTGCGAACAACCGAATGACATCTTATTCAACGCAAACGATTTGCGAACGAGCAAAGATAAAAATAGGTCCAGGTCTTATTAAACGATCAACGATTTCCGTTTGGTCGTTAATCGTTAACTGCTATTCAACCGAACGATTATCGCTTAGATTCGAACGACTGAACGATAATCGTCCCGTGGAATAGGGCCCTTAGGCTCCCTGGTGTCCCTCTCAGACAGTTAGTGCTCTGCCCCGCTGCAACCACAGATTGGCTAAGCTGGAGGGGGGGGGGAAGGAGACATTACAGCTTTCAGCTATTCAGGAGCTTGGGAAAGCCTCTGACTCTTTGTACCAGAGGGTAAAAGCAGTTTCTATATTCTGAAAGCACAGATGGATATATGGAAGCTACCATGTGTCTCCTTGACCCATAAGTTACCTAACAACCCGCCCCACCCCCCAAAAAAAAAACAAAAAAAAAAACATTAAACCAATTTAGATTTATTGAAAAATGGTTTATTTAAAAATGTTAATATTTTATAAATATATAAATCTTGCAAGTGAACACTCACAAAAAGTTCTGCGTGACAGCCGATGCTTTTATTCACTAGAGAAATGTGTGAGGATACAAAACACAAATTAAGGTATATATTTAATTTTTTTTAGACACAAATATTACACAGAAAAAAAACGCCTGGAAAGAATCACAGGGTACATAACCATAAGAAAAAAACGAATATATGAGGTGTCCTGGAGCGGGTGGGCGCAGGAGGCATCATCACACATCACACAGGACCGGAGGGAGACAGAGGAGATGAGCGGGGAGCAGGAGGGATCATCACACAGCACACGGGACCGGAGGAGGACAGGGGAATAGGAGGCATCATCACACAGCACACAGGACCGGAGGAGGACAGGGGAGCAGGAGGCATCATCACACAGCACACAGGACCGGAGGAGGACAGGGGAGCAGGAGGCATCATCACACAGCACACAGGACCGGAGGAGGACAGGGGAGCAGGAGGCATCATCACACAGCACACGGGACTGGAGGCAGACAGGGGAGCAGGAGGCATCATCACACAGCACACAGGACCGGAGGAGGACAGGGGAATAGGAGGCATCATCACACAGCACACAGGACCGGAGGAGGACAGGGGAATAGGAGGCATCATCACACAGCACACAGGACCGGAGGAGGACAGGGGAGCAGGAGGCATCATCACACAGCACACGGGACTGGAGGCAGACAGGGGAGCAGGAGGCATCATCACACAGCACACAGGACCGGAGGAGGACAGGGGAGCAGGAGGCATCATCACACAGCACACAGGACCGGAGGAGGACAGGGGAGCAGGAGGCATCATCACACAGCACACGGGACCGGAGGAGGACAGGGGAGCAGGAGGCATCATCACACAGCACACGGGACCGGAGGAGGACAGGGGAGCAGGAGGCATCATCACACAGCACACAGGACCGGAGGAGGACAGGGGAATAGGAGGCATCAGCACACAGGACCGGAGGAGGACAGGGGAATAGGAGGCATCATCACACAGCACACGGGACCGGAGGAGGACAGGGGAGCAGGAGGCATCATCACACAGCACACAGGACCGGAGGAGGACAGGGGAATAGGAGGCATCATCACACAGCACACGGGACCGGAGGAGGACAGGGGAGCAGGAGGCATCATCACACAGCACACAGGACCGGAGGAGGACAGGGGAGCAGGAGGGATCATCACACAGCACACAGGACCGGAGGAGGACAGGGGAGCAGGAGGGATCATCACACAGCACACAGGACCGGAGGAGGACAGGGGAGCAGGAGGCATCATCACACAGCACACAGGACCGGAGGAGGACAGGGGAGCAGGAGGCATCATCACACAGCACACGGGACCGGAGGAGGACAGGGGAGCAGGAGGCATCATCACACAGCACACGGGATTGGAGGAGGACAGGGGAGCAGGAGGCATCATCACACAGCACACGGGACTGGAGGCAGACAGGGGAGCAGGAGGCATCATCACACAGCACACAGGACCGGAGGAGGACAGGGGAATAGGAGGCATCATCACACAGCACACAGGACCGGAGGAGGACAGGGGAATAGGAGGCATCATCACACAGCACACAGGACCGGAGGAGGACAGGGGAGCAGGAGGCATCATCACACAGCACACGGGACTGGAGGCAGACAGGGGAGCAGGAGGCATCATCACACAGCACACAGGACCGGAGGAGGACAGGGGAGCAGGAGGCATCATCACACAGCACACAGGACCGGAGGAGGACAGGGGAGCAGGAGGCATCATCACACAGCACACGGGACCGGAGGAGGACAGGGGAGCAGGAGGCATCATCACACAGCACACGGGACCGGAGGAGGACAGGGGAGCAGGAGGCATCATCACACAGCACACAGGACCGGAGGAGGACAGGGGAATAGGAGGCATCAGCACACAGGACCGGAGGAGGACAGGGGAATAGGAGGCATCATCACACAGCACACGGGACCGGAGGAGGACAGGGGAGCAGGAGGCATCATCACACAGCACACAGGACCGGAGGAGGACAGGGGAATAGGAGGCATCATCACACAGCACACGGGACCGGAGGAGGACAGGGGAGCAGGAGGCATCATCACACAGCACACAGGACCGGAGGAGGACAGGGGAGCAGGAGGGATCATCACACAGCACACAGGACCGGAGGAGGACAGGGGAGCAGGAGGGATCATCACACAGCACACAGGACCGGAGGAGGACAGGGGAGCAGGAGGCATCATCACACAGCACACAGGACCGGAGGAGGACAGGGGAGCAGGAGGCATCATCACACAGCACACGGGACCGGAGGAGGACAGGGGAGCAGGAGGCATCATCACACAGCACACGGGATTGGAGGAGGACAGGGGAGCAGGAGGCATCATCACACAGCACACAGGACCGGAGGAGGACAGGGGAATAGGAGGCATCATCACACAGCACACAGGACCGGAGGAGGACAGGGGAGCAGGAGGCATCATCACACAGCACACAGGACCGGAGGAGGACAGGGGAATAGGAGGCATCATCACACAGCACACAGGACCGGAGGAGGACAGGGGAGCAGGAGGGATCATCACACAGGACCGGAGGAGGACAGGGGAGCAGGAGGCATCATCACACAGCACACGGGACCGGAGGAGGACAGGGGAGCAGGAGGGATCATCACACAGCACACAGGACCGGAGGACCGGAGGAGGACAGGGGAGCAGGAGGCATCATCACACAGCACACAGGACCGGAGGAGGACAGGGGAGCAGGAGGCATCATCACACAGCACACGGGACTGGAGGCAGACAAGGGAGCAGAGCCGGGAGCAGGAGGCATCATCATCACACAGCACACGGGACCGGAGGCGGACAGGGGAGCAGACCCGGGAGTGAATCCTGCCGGAGAAAAGGGGGTGTGGGCCTAATATAAGACCGTAAATCCCCCCTATGCTTAGTGACCACTCTGTCCCTCCAAACTCCTCTGTCCTCCTCCAGACTCTTTGACCTCCTTCAGGCCCCTATGTCCTCCTCTATGCCTCTTGTCACTTTTAGAATGCCTATCCCCCTTTCTGTCCTCCTCAAGACCCCTCTGTCCCCTTGAGACTCTTAGGAAGAGTAAGTTCCCAATAGGACCAAGGGAACTATCAAATCCACAAAGTGCAGAGCGCAGATAGCAAAAACCAACAGACGCTGAGCATCTGGTGTACCTAAAGTCGCAATGAAACCGCATGAGTAATAGTGGTAAAAATGCTAATGAATGAATAATGACTAATGAATAAACCGAATGGAAACATTTATTAAAATGTAAGCGACGTGTTTCGGCACTACAATGCCACAGTGCCTTTCTCAAGCATAACACAAGCAATACCACATACTACAAGTCCCAGCGGGCGATTTCCAGTGCCCTTTGGGGCCTGGCCCCGCAATCCATATTGCTTATATTCCGGGTATACCCTGTGTATATACCATAATACAATGTGTACAAACATAGAAATATAACCTCCATACCCCACTGTACCGCTCTCACCTGAAGTCCTTATGGTCTCCTGGAGCTAAAGCGGAAATGACATGAGGTGTAGTGAATGGAGCAATTCTCTCGCAACATACGTAGCCCAGCGCTGGTAGCATTGCTGTCTTCTGCCGAGCCTCACGAGCCATGGAGCCTATACAGACTACACTACCAACACAAGGGAGCGCGATCGCATCTGGTCCCAATACAGCTTGGGGGCACAAAGATCCAGATACTCAGCTAAGCATACATTAATATGCGCACCAAATATAACAATGCCATCCCAGTCATAATAACGGAAACCCGGTGAGGGGCATCCTTTAAAACAGTGCAAGGGCGGCGCAACCTTGCACTGTTCCGACCATACTTCAGACAATGTTGCAGAGACTTAACTGTATATAATAATATGTATGACATATGGTTTAACTGACGTTCTGTATTTGGCCACAAGATGTCGCTGTTTTGCAGCACACAGCCTGTGTTGCTAAGGCTGTGCTGTTGCCAAGGAACCTGGCAGTTGGAAGATGTGACTTGAGGAAAGCAGCAGCAGCAGATGAGGGAAGTCTGAGCAGCCATTTTGATGAGACAGCTGGTTATAGTAGACTATAGGGAGACTGGGAGAGCAGCTATACAGATCTGTGACTGGGGCCCATCGAGAGATTTGCTGAGACAGCATAGGAGCTGTGTAACATCCACATGTGGAGAGAGACGACCGCCATCTTTGTTTCAAGACTTTGGCAAGAGAGACCCCCTCGTTCAGTAACCGCGATCAGCCATCTATCTAAAAGAGACCCGGGTCAGTAGCGTGCATGCCAAACTTTCCGGGACAGATATTGGGCCTGTAGAGTCGGGGCTATTGTCTGTGACAGGCCACATTATGCTGTGTAAGAGACATCCTAGCATACTCGGCCATTTATCTTATGTTGTTATTTGATAACAGTGTAAATAGTTTATAAGGGTGCCTTTACACGTAATGGATCCGCAGTGGATTTCTTACTGCAAATTCGCATGTGCTCTGCCTGAGCATCAAGGTCCTTTGGTTCTGCAAAGGTGTTTGTGCATTTGGTCTGCAAAAGCGTTCCTGTATTCCCTGTGCTGGTTCCTGTGTCCCAGTCCTGTTCCAGTGTTCCCACTGTGGTGTCCTCATTCCCTGGAGTTCCTGTCGTTTGATCCTGCACTCCCAGTTGCTTCCAGCACTTCCAGCATTCTGTGTGTGAACCTGATCCAAGCCATGTTTGCGCCTGCTACCATTCCTGCATCTGGTCATCCTCCTTGTGTGAACTGCAGCTGTGTCTTCGTGCTCAGCATCTGTCACCTGCATCTATTACTTCCATCCGGTGTGTCCTGTGTGCATTATTGTCTGTACTGTCAGTTTGGCAACACGGGTTGTCCCACCCTTGCCATCCGGTCTGCCCGGACCAGCTGTCACATACTTTGTCTATCTCAGGAGGTAGCGACCTGGCGTATCCTCTGGGAAAGTCTATCTCCACCATCAGGAGTATCTTGTGAAGAACAGAGGATACGCTTAGACAACGCCCTTAGGGATAGACGGGCAGGTGACACAGTGGGCTCACGTCCGCTGATCCTGACACAGGACAATACACCTCAAAACTCTAACAACATCATCACTCTTAGCTGACAAGCAATTGATGGCAAACACCTTTATTATCAGAATGTAACAATGTGCTTGTTTCTAAACTACAATGGTGCCTTGGATTAGGAGCATAATTCATTCTGGGACGGCGCTTGTAATCCAAATCCACTCTTATACCAAAGCAAATTTTCCCATAAGAAATCATAGAAATGCAGACAATTGGTTCCAAATTTTTAGCCAAAGCGCTCACAAAGTCATCTTGCCATAAACTGTGTCCATTAAATCTAACTAAAAAGGATAACCATAACTTCAAATCCTCCTTAGGCCGTGTTCACACTACGTGTCACAAAATGGCTGGGGTCAGTGAAGTTCATCCCATACGGTACTGCAGTACCGGCCGCATGAACTTCATTTGCGCACACACGGATGAATAGCGACTGCTCAAAACTCACACGTCAGTTTTTCCTGCGGCCGCTAGGGATCCCAGCTGGAGTCTATACTATGGGGGACATTTATTAAGTCCGGCGTTTTCTGCACCGGACTTAAAAATGTCCCTGCAGCTCCGACAGTACGGAGATTTATGTAGAGGCTCAGAGCTGGAGTAGGTTTCTTGACTATTTTTTAGCGAAACAAATGATAAATAGAGTGGACTCTGAGTCCGCGCCCCCGGTACGCCCCTCCACGCCCCCCTGGTGTACCACCGGACGGGATTTCCTCTTACTGCAGCGCAACATAACTTTTCTATTAACCACTGCCATTGTTGAAAATCGGCAACAACGGCCGCGATTAATAGAAAAGTTACGTTGTGTGAACGTAGCCTTAATCTGACACGTTACTCTAATATGACAATTGTGGGATGTACAATGTTTAGTTGCTGCATAAAGAATTCCTAAAAATTAAATGAATAGACAAGGGAGGACCGTCTTTTCATCAGCCAAAGGGGCACCAAAAGGATTGTGCTTTTTTGGAAAGTGGACATTAAAAGAGCACAACCCGAAGTATCCCTAGGGCCAACAAAAAAAAAGTCATCCAAATAATGCATATTATAGATACATATAGATACATATTATAGATACATCACCCATTCCAAAAATGACAAAAACTTTTTAAAATGGGAACAAGACATAAAAAATGCCATAGGTAAATACTATATCCCGCCGGACAAACTGGCAATAACCGGAAAGCAACCTTGCTATCGGCCTTAACAAATAATGCACCAGGCCCGGCCTGCTTCAATAAGGACAAAGCTTTATCAAAAGATGAATAACAAACTGGCGCCTCACCCGGGTCAATGAAATAATTTAAAGAGAAATCCTTAGGAAACGACAAATGATGAATCAATCTAAAACTACCAGAATCTTTTTAGGAATAATACTTAAAGGAGACACTCTAAAGTGTAAAAAAGAAGGTGGATCAAAAGGGCCCGCAATACGACCTTCGTCACTAGGTTTTCCTGCCGAATCTTTGAACGGTACCTGTTGACCCAGTTGGTCAGCCCCTTTGAAGCATCGGAGCATACATACAGGAGATGCTGCACTATATGGGTACAAACACACACAGCAGATACGCAGCAGATTTGATACTGTGTTCAGTTATTTAGATCTAATCTGCTGCGTATCTGCTGCGTATCGCAGCAGTAAATACGCAGCGTATATGCCGTGTGTGTTTGTACCCTAACAGTCACGCTTTACAGCTCATACATACAGGAGATGCTGCACTATAACAGTCACGCTTTACAGCTCATATATACAGCATATGCTGCACTATATCAGTTACACTTTACAGCTCATACATGCAAGAGATGCTGCACTATAACAGTCACGCTTTACAGCTCATATATACAGCATATGCTGCACTATATCAGTTACACTTTACAGCTCATACATACAGGAGATGCTGCACTATAACAGTCACGCTTTACAGCTCATATATACAGCATATGCTGCACTATATCAGTTACACTTTACAGCTCATACATGCAAGAGATGCTGCACTATGACAGTCACGCTTTACAGCTCATATATACAGCATATGCTGCACTATATCAGTTACACTTTACAGCTCATACATGCAAGAGATGCTGCACTATGACAGTCATGCTTTACAGCTCATACATACAGGAGATGCTGCACTATGACAGTCACGCTTTATAGCTCATACATACAGGAGATGCTGCACTATGACAGTCACACTTTACAGCTTATGCATTGTAGAATCTGCTTAGGTTTTTGGGATGCCGTATTAATTGAGGGTGGTAGGAAGGGAAGGTCGGAGATAGGAAGTGCCTAACTATTCATTTGTGTGTAATCTTATATACTGTACCAGTCACACAACACACACATAGCCCACACATTGCCCATCCCTGGAACACCTCCAGATACTGTCTCAGCCAATCAGCACAGCTGCTTCATAATCTAAAGACAATAATGTAGAGGTAACCAGGTTCCTGTAGGTGGCGTCCTTTAGGTAAAATAAGGTCTCTGACCTTTTGATGGCTCTTTTGGGTGTGTTATGCCCACCCACAGGTGACTCTTATAAATAGGCCTTGAAGAATGCTGCAGGGGCTGGTTTATGGCTTTATGACAGTAGAAAAGCTGTCCTGCGGTTTGACTTCACTCTTATCACTCAGACGGCCAGTTACCATTGTCCAGCATTTCTGAGTTTCCACTCCATTGCCTCTGCGAGCACCTTCAGCTTACATATTTACATTCTTTATTCAGGATGTGGTCCATGTTGGTTCCAACATACATACAGGAGATGCCGCACTGTAACACATACTCTTAATAACACTGTGTTTCCTAATGTTCCACAACAGCTTCTAGATCTCTATTATAAAGGAAGACATCTCAACCGGCAGCCAGTCAAGATTTGTATTAATGGCTTAGATAGGAAATTGGAGGCTTAGGCGTTTTTAGTAAGGTGGGGAGGAGGTGAGGAAGGTTCCAGCAGAGTTAATGTCAGGTCCAATAGGAGGTCATATCCATTAGGAATGTCAAGTCCGGTGAGAAAGTAATTAGGTAATATGTGTGATTGGAGACACAGGTTGTCTTCAACGGATACGTTACGTCTAGACACATGCTCTATACTCTTTTTTTTTTTTTTTTGAAGTTTTATTAGTTTTATTGAAGTTTGTATATCAAATGTAGAAACAAAGCATTGTATCAAGATTTAAAGTCTAATAAGAAAACAATAAAACAATAAGTAATAACAATCCCCTGGTTCAATAAACTAGCAGAGTAAACATTGCCAAGAAATACGTAGTACTTAGTAGAAACCTAATACATTTCAAACTCGTCAGGTAGGTACACAACGTCCCTGTAACACAAATCAACTTAAAGAATAAAGATTCTTTTCACATATGAAACAAAATGTCTCAGTTCTTCTCTCGTTCGAATATACTGATTGGGGGTATGGTTGGTGAGGGGTGAGGCACACCACATGGCCCATACTTTATCATATTTTTGGTGCACCCTCTACTCTTGTAAGCTATTCATACGGTAACATCGCATTAACTAGCGCTTTCCATTTCCTTAAGGTAGGTGGGCGGTTGTCCATCCATCTAATAGCTATATTCTTTCTAGCCATAAAAAGAACCTCTTTAACAAAGATCCTTAAGTAATGCGACCATTGTTGCTCATCCAGTATGCCAAACAGACATATTATTGGATCCAGGGACAAGGGAGCTCCCAATATAGAAGACAATACCTCCAATACTTCACTCAAGAAGTCCTGAACCGGCCGGCATCCCCAAATCATGTGCCACCCTACAGCGGTGGCATTCAGTATTAGTAAGTCTGCCCATTCTATATAAACGTATAAACGTAGCTGCCCGGGATACACTCATGTGGGATGACAACATCTCTTGCCATATCTCATCAGTTATACCAGGTATAGTAGCTTCCCATTTTGCCCTAACTGGTAGAGGTTCTAAATCTAGCTTAGACCGAAGGAGGTAAGAGTAGATAGCAGATATGAGGCCTCTAGGACCCTGGGACCTGATAATCCCTATCAGGGGATATTTAGAAAGAGTTGCACCAGTAGTAGGGAATTGGCATTGGGAAGCGTGTCTTAGTTGTAGGGATCTATAAAAGTCCCTGGAAAGGCCAAACTTGGTTTGGAAATATTGGAAGTTATGAAAACCATTATCTCCATACACATCTTTAATGAAACTGACATAGTTATTAATCCAGAAAGTGGGTTCTAAGTTATCTGACAAGTGAGTGAATTGTGGATTGTACCAAAGAGGCATGTCCACCATTACATCCGAAACATGAAGAGGTTTTTTAGTGGCAGTCTAAACTTGGGATGCTAATTTTTTTAAAATTCATTTTTATTTAATATTGTCATACAGTTGTTTACATCTAAAAATATATAATAAATCTTCCCTATAATTTTAACAATCTCACTGTACCAAAGGGGGTTACAATTCCATTTTTAGACATAGGGACATCAGACTTAGGGACATCAGCTTATGGGATCATTATCACTGTCGTTTAAAAAATTTTTGCAGAATTTTTTTTACAGGCGATGTTAAGAAACTTTGTAATTGGGTTTATTAGCCGAAAAATGCATTTTTATCATGAAAAATCAGTTTGAAGCTCTCCCTCCTGTTTTAATTTTTCTCTATGGAGAGGGGAGGGGGTGGAGGGAGATGAGGCACCAAAACAAGACAACAAAGAGTTAATTTATAGCTACATCACCGGCCTATCTTCTTTGAAGTCAGCACTGACCTCTCTGACCTCTGAATACCGGCTTTCACACAGGTCCCACTGTGTAATCCTTTGTTCTCTGCTCTCGGTTGGTGACTAATCTCCCTCCTCCCCCCTCCCCTCTCCATAGATTACACAGGGCACGTCTGATGCAACAAGACGTCATTTCCTGATAATGAGCAGTGAATGAGAAAGAAGGGAGGGGGGGGGGAACCTGGGGAAAGTCTTTTTGAATGCAGATAACGGCAGATTTGCCTTATAAACCCAATTACAAAGTTTCTTAAAATCGCCTGGACTATTGATTTCTGCAAAAAAACATTCTTCCTTCCATTCTTTAGCAATCAAAGGGTCTTTAGCAATCCATTTATTAACAATCTGTAGTATCATAATAAGCAGCCATTTACCTATCTGTATTTTAACCCCTCTTGTACCTTCTATACCATGGGTTTCCAAACTGCGGCCCTCCTGCTGTTAATAATAATAATAATTTATATAGCGCCAACAGATTCCGCAGCACTTTACAATTCTGGGGGTACATACATAGACAAATCAGACATTACAGAGATATACATATAGTTATCCACACAAGAGGAGTGAGGTCCCTGCTCACATGCATGAGCTTACACACTATCGGGAGGGGGTTTGAGACAGAATGGCAGAGGGACAAAGTGCATCATTGTTCTTATGGTCCAGCCATCTTTATATTTATATGCTGTTGTGAAACTACAACTCCCATCATGCCTGGACAGCTAAAGTGTGGATTTGGCCGTCCAGGCATGATGGGAAATGTAGTTTTGCAACAGCTGGAGGGCCGCAGTTTGGAGATCCATGTTCTATTCAACTTCATCTTCATCTTCTCCCAATACTATCAATCTAGGATCCTTCAGAATTATCTTGTTATATTTTTCTTGTATTACTCTTCCAACCTCTTCCCAGTATCTCTGTACTGCTGAGCATGACCAAAATATGTGCAGCCACCCTGTTGGCCCCTTACCACATCTACTGCAATCTGGGGAATCCTTCTTTCCTATTTTGTGCAAAAAAGATGGCGTATAATAGAGTCTGTTAACTATATTAACCCCTTAACGACAAAGGGCGTATATTTACGCCCTTTGCCGGTAAGGGGCTTCAGAACAGGGCCGCGCGGCGACCCCGCTCTGAACCGCCGCGATCCCGGGTGCCACATGTAGCCCAGGACCGTGGCTATTAGCGGGCACGGTCCGATCGCCGTGCCCGCTAATCAGGTAATCGGAGGCAGCTGTCAAAGTTGACAGCTGCCTCCGATTCCCGGCTGCAGCACTTCCCTGGTGTCTAGTGGGTGAGATCGGAGTGATCTCTGTACCTGATGCCGACCGGGGACTGCTCCAAGATGGCGCCATCCCCGGCTCGGCACTCGTTTGTTTTCGGCTGCAGCAGCCGAAAGCAAACGAGTGCCGATCTCATTGATCTTTGCTGTATATCTATACAGCAAAGATCTCAATGAGAGATCAGAGTGTATATACTAGAAGGGGGGATAACCCTAACCCCAGGGGGAACAACCCTAACCCCAGGGGGAACAACCCTATCCCCAGGGGGAATAACCCTAACCCCAGGGGGAATAACCCTAACCCCAGGGGGGCTTCTAGTATATGTGTAAAAAAAATAAATAAAGTGTTGTTGTCAATAAAAAGCCCCCTCCCCTAATAAAAGTCTGAATCACCCCCCTTTTCCCAGGTTATAAATAAAAATTAAAAAATAAATAAACATGTTTGCTATTGCCGCGTGCGTAATCACCCAATCTATTAATTAATTACATTCCTGATCTCACACGTAAAACGACGTAAGTGCAAAAAAGTGCAAAGTTGAGGAACATATATAACAAGTCAGTTTTACCCCAGGGCGAATTGCGTGAAAACAAATACCCCCCAAATAAACAAAATGCATTTTTTTTTTCAATTTCACCACACATTTATTTTTTTTCTGGTTTCGCAGTGTACTTTATGAAAAAGTTCAGCCTGTCATTGCAAAGTACAAATAGTGACGCAAAAAATAAGGGCTCATGTGGGTTTCTAGGTGGAAAAATTTAACTGCTATGGCCTTTTATACACAAGGAGGAAAAAATGAAAACTCAAAAATCAAAATTGCTCTGTCTTTAAGGGGTTAAATTGTACAATACGGTGGCTATGATTTTTAGATACATTATGTATGTTCTTTAAGATTTTCTTCCTCTATCCCACCCACCTCTTCCTCCCATTTCCTCTTGCTCTTCACCTTGCTATTCTCGTACTTCTCGCAACCCTCTATATATCTTTGACAGAGTTTTTTTTTTCTTATTTTCAGTAAAGAGCATTTTAATTACCTCAGGGGTTTCCTGCACCTCAAATGCAGGGCCGATTCTGGGGTCTCTGCCACTTGAGGCAAACCTCAGTCGCCAACCCCCCAGCCAGCCGCCAACCTGTCCCACGCCGCAGCCGGCCCACGCTCTCCGCTGTCTCCACATCACGCCAGGTCCCGCAACGTCACCCTGCAGCTGTCATGGACCTCCAGGCTGTGGTGAGTGAGTCGGCCGATCGGGTCACACACCACATCAACCCGATCGCCCCAGCGTGCTCCCCACCGACCCCGTGCACTCACCACAGCCTGAAGGTCGATGACAGCTGCAGGGTGACGTCGCGGGACCTGACGGGATGTGGAGAGCGCGGGTGAAGGGACAGGTGAGCGGCCGCTGTAATTTTTGTTAAGTGATACTAGTAGTTTTTTTTTTTATTTGGACCTATTCGAACCCCACACAAAGGGGTGAAACAAAGAATGGAGCCGTTGAACCCCTTGCCGCAATATGACGTTTGGGGAACGTCATGTAATGCAGGTAGTTCCTGCAAAATGGCGCTCCCCGAACGCCATCCTTTCTTTGACAGCTCATTTACTCTATCATGCATTACAGCACTGATCATGTGCTGTAATGTATTAGAGGTACCTGAAAAAAGTTGAAACACACACACACACACACACACACAAATACATACATAGATAAATAAATAAATAAATACACAAATAAATAAATATAAATAAATATACACATTTCCCATCCCCCTTTATAAATGATCCCCTATAAATGAGATACACATATGTGGTATCACTGCGTCCGCAATGACCCTGTCTATTAACCCATTACATTAGTTATCCTGCCCGATTAACGCCGCAAAAAAAAAAAAAAACTAATCAAAATAAAATTTTTGGTTAATCCCACCCCCTAAAAACTATAGATCAAAATGTCACATGTACCCAAAAGGTGTACCACTAAAAGCGTCAGCTTATGCCGCAAAAAAAAAAAAAAAAGCCCTCACATAATTCCATTGGTAAAAAATTTAAATATTACTGCTCTTACAATATGCAAGACACAAACAGTTTTTATAGTATAAATGACATAAACTATAACAAAAGCTATATAAAATGGATATGACTGTAACCGTACTGACCTGACGCATAAAGATAACATGTCACATGTATCGTATAGTAAACGGCATACAAAAAAAAAATGTTGAAAAACAGCTGCTAAATTGTTTTTAATTCGTACCGCCTCATAAAAAATTATCAGGGTGTCACATGTCCCCCAGAATGGTACCGATGGAAATGTCAACAGGCCTCTGTGGCATGGTATAATGGCTAAAAAAAAACTGAAAGAAAAAAAGGCCCCAAAATTCCCCAGGTCTCTGTCAGGTGGTGCACTGCGGACGCATATGTGTTTCTATTAGAATAAGGGGAATCAATAGTGAGTGATATTTCTCAGTTAGTATTTGCTGTATTAGAGGAAAAAATTGATTAAAATAGAATATCTGCCAAAAAAAAAAAATAAAAAAATAAATTTCCCCTCCAACATGCTTAAATTTCTGCGAAACACCAAAAGGGTTAATAAACTTATGAAGTGTTACTTTGAATACTTTGAGGTACTCATAAGGCATGAGTAGGGCACTGAGAGTTCCATGCCTTAGAGCCACTGATGGTACTCTTTAGTGGCGTAATGGTTATGGGGAGAAGACCCCTATATCAGAAATACTTAAAGCTCACAGTTACAGTCAAATTATGTTGTGAACGTTAGATAGCTATATGTAGCAGTAACTTGGTATTAACAAAAAACAATATAACGTGACCTATTATGTAAGAGCTATAGTTATGCTGGTTATTGCAGTAAGTAATCAGTATTATCTAGAACAAATATCACCCTGTCCAGTGTAAATATAGCATTTTGAGGGTATTCATATAACTTTCTGTAAGTGAAAAAATACCAAAAACATTAGTTAGATAGATTATCTTTTCATTATATTGCTACATCACCGTATAGTCACTGTAGGTGGTATCTACGGGTCCAGGTATGCTCATAGTCAGCGTCCCGGATTAGGGTTCATCCAATGTCTCAGTCCAGGTGTGGGCCAGGATCCCTGCCTCTTCGCACCTCTGTGGTGTGAGGCCCATTCCTTAGCTTCCTGAGGGTTAGTGAAGAAAAGGGAGCGGTCTCCATCCACCACCCTCAATTTGGCGGGATATGCCATAGAATATTGGATCCCTAATTCCCAGAGGCGACGTTTCACAGCAGTGAATGTAGCTAGTTTTTTCTGCAGTTTGGCAGAGAAATCTGGGAATATGGATACAACTCCATTAAACTTAATATCTTGCTTTTGTCGTGCCAGGCAAAGCACCATATCCCAGTCAGTACTTTTAAGTAATCGTGCTAGGAAGGGTCTAGGTCTAGGAGGTGTCCCAGGGGGTAAAAGGCGTGCTGGTACCCTGAGAGCTCGTTCCACAGCAAAAGCTGCAGAGGATCTCGCATCTGGGAATAGGTCATACAGCCATTTTGTGATAAACGTTCCAGGGCCCTGGCCTTCAGCCCTTTCTGGTAGACCCAGGATTCTTAAGTTATTTCTTCTCAACCTATTTTCAAGGTCATCTGATTTCTGTTTCCATAATTCTGCTGCTTTCTCCAGTGCTATAATAGATTGTGGGACTGGTGTAAATCTGTCTTCCATGTCAGACACACGTTCCTCCACTGCCCTTATCTTTTCTCTCATGACTCTCTGCATGTCTTGTCGGATCAGACTCAATATTAACCTCAGGATGAGATGGCATTTAGGAGTCCTTTCAGTGTGAGCTCCGGTTCCCCCTTCTCTCCGGGATCACCCTGGTCTGACCTGAAGGCTTGGTCTGGCGCCCTGTGCTGTTGAAGCGGCATGCGGGCACAATCTTGGGAGTCATGGTGCACAAACTCCTGGAGCTTCTCCTTGGCCGTATGCGTTCTTTTAGATTTCATGGCGTTGCCGGACTCATGAGGGGTGTCCCGGTCACCAGCTGAGTATAAATGCGGGCTTGTAGTTTGGCAAGATAAAAGGTGTGTGTGGCGTCTTGGCGGAGCTGTGCTTACATGCGACCGCTCTCGCTCATGTCCAGGCCACGCCCCGCGCTCTTTACTCTTTGGCTGAACTGATGGACCATTTGGTGGCCAGGATGGTGATGGTCTCTTCAGTGGCTTTTTGGACTTCGGGTGGGAATTCTTCTTTGAGCAGACTGGCCAGGGTTGAAATAGAAGAAGAGAAAGTCATTATAATGTGACGGGTGGGGATGGCGGTGTTGTGTATGAGGGGTTGTGTTAGACTGCAGTGTATGATGTATACTCATAGGACTGCAGTGTATGATGTATACTCAGGACTGCAGTGTATGATGTATACTCATAGGACTGCAGTGTATGATGTATAATCATAGGACTGCAGTGTATGATGTACACTCATAGGACTGCAGTGTATGATGTATACTCATAGGGCTGCAGTGTATGATGTATACTCATAGGGCTGCAGTGTATGATGTATACTCAGGACTGCAGTGTATGATGTATACTCATAGGACTGCAGTGTATGATGTATACTCATAGGTCTGCAGTGTATGATGTATACTCAGGACTGCAGTGTATGATGTATACTCATAGAACTGCAGTGTATGATGTATACTCATAGGACTGCAGTGTATGATGTATAATCACAGGACTGCAGTGTATGATGTATACTCCTAGGACTGCAGTGTATGATGTATACTCATAGGACTGCAGTGTATGATGTATACTCATAGGACTGCAGTGTATGATGTATACTCACAGGGCTGCAGTGTATGATGTACACTCATAGGACTGCAGTGTATGATGTATACTCCTAGGACTGCAGTGTATGATGTATACTCATAGGACTGCAGTGTATGATGTACACTCATAGGACTGCAGTGTATGATGTATACTCATAGGACTGCAGTGTATGATGTATACTCACAGGACTGCAGTGTATGATGTATACTCACAGGGCTGCAGTGTATGATGTATACTCATAGGGCTGCAGTGTATGATGTATACTCATAGGGCTGCAGTGTATGATATACACTCACAGGACTGCAGTGTATGATATACACTCGCAGGACTGCAGTGTATGATGTATACTCCTAGGACTGCAGTGTATGATGTACACTCATAGGACTGCAGTGTATGATGTATACTCATAGGACTGCAGTGTATGATATACACTCATAGGGCTGCAGTGTATGATGTATACTCATAGGACTGCAGTGTATGATGTATACTCAGGACTGCAGTGTATGATGTATACTCATAGGACTGCAGTGTATGATGTACACTCATAGGACTGCAGTGTATGATGTATACTCATAGGGCTGCAGTGTATGATGTATACTCATGGGACTGCAGTGTATGATGTATACTCATAGGACTGCAGTGTATGATGTATACTCATAGGACCGCAGTGACATTCTTCATTCTTCATAGGATGAAAATTCTCGGTCATGACTGACCAAAAAAGGGGTACTCCGGTGCTGATAAAAACAATCAATCAATCAATCATAAACATAGTTTCTACATTTACCATCCCTCCTGAGTCTGTCTCCGTTCGAATTTCCCGCAGGTCCCTGAACCTCCAGTTGGTGTCTTCATTTTTTTTTTACTTCCTGGTTTAGGCTTTCCCATGATGCACTTTGTCTCCTGTGATGTCTGACTCTGTAAAACTGTTAGATGGCTTACATCTTGCTCAGCCAATCAAAGCTATCTGACAAAGGGAGATTGGCTTAACAGGGCTTAAACCCGCCTCCCTCTAGATGATGTCATTGTCACAAAATGGCTGCCACAGAGCAGCCTGTGGTCAACAGTCATTAGGTAAGAATGAGTTTACTTCTTTTCCTGGTTGGGGATTGAGGTGGGAAAAGATAGGGAAGGGGGTCAGATAGGTGATTTAAGCATATTACAAAGTTATATAACTTTGTAATGTGTTTCAATTACTGGGAAAAAGCTTTTAGCTGGAGTACCCCTTTAAAGTGTCACTGTCGTTTTGAAAATCTTTTCATGTCATAAAGCTATTCCAAGACTATTCTGGGTTTGAGTTGAACACTCATAACGATCGGGAGAACGAACCAGGAGTAGACCGCAGCAGCACAGCCCACTTTCACTCTGTGTTAGAAATAAAGAGGCGAGCCCAGTATGTAAGGCAACGGAGTGCGTCTCTTGTTTTCTTACACAGAGCAAAGAGCGGACACGCTGCAGCGCGGTCTTCTCCCTGCTCGTTCTCCCAATCGGAACGCGTCTGAACACTCAGACCTCGACTGATCAAAACTTCTGACGTGTCTCTATGACATGTCAAAAGTTTTTAAAAAAGACAGTGACACTTTAAGGGCAGAACAACCTAAATGACTAAGTAAGCCCTTGGCTCTCACAGGGTCAGCAGCGTCACTGCAGATCTGTCATAGGGCCGTATGGAGTATATCTGCACCATGGGCCTGATGTATCCTCCATAGCACAGAGAAGGGGAGGACATACAGTATATACTGCACCTACCTGCATCTACTAATATTCCTAATATCTCCTCTTACCTTGTCTGAGATGCTCTTCATCCTTTCTCTTCAGGGCATTTTTTCTTTTTTAGAGCATCTTTAAGAAATCCTGAAAAACACGAAAATAAAGAAAATGCTGAAGACTGTAGAAGATCAGAAGCGACCAAGAGGATCCAATGATGGCAGAGTCTAAAACATACAACTGTCCGACCCCAGAGCTCCAGCCATTGTGTGACGGGGTAGGGGTAAAGATTGTACACTTGTCCTTACACTGATGACATCATAGGTGACCCGCAGTACTTACCAACATGGCGGACTATAGCCTGTTTGTTTACAGCAGTCTTGAGGTATTGTGGAGTCTGGAGGAGCATGGTTTTGCTCAGCTTCGGATGGTTGAATACCAGACAGCTGTATGAAGTTTCCAGGTCTTCAGAATCAGGATATATTTTGGAGCATAAGAAGCTTGAGATGCTTTTGCCATCTATATACTTCATGCAGCTTATTAGAGTTACTCTGCTGATCTGGTAAAAGAATAAAACAGGTTGATGGTAATAGGGCAGCGTCCATTATAGATGGTGTCCATGGTAGCCAATTAGATCAGGACGGATGGTGGGTAGAAGTTACAGCGCTGTGTACCCCCTGCACTATATTATCCCCCTGGTAATGTTCTCTACTTACATTTCTCATACAAATGGTGTCGCTATTTAGATTGATTATCACAGCCGGTATTGCCCATTTCACTAGATCTGGAAAAAGCGGGAACAGCGTGACGTGGAAGCACTCTGTGATGTCCTGTAATAGAGTGGTGGCTGCATGTTGTACATGTTCGTCAGGCTAGAAAACAGATAAAAGTCCAGGTTTCATTAATAACAGTAGTATGATTCAGGACAGCACACACTATACATACAAAGTAGAGACTTCCATCAGTGACGGTTGTGTAACTCACATGGATCAGATCAGGGCCGCTTCTGCCATGAGGCAGAATGAGTATTCTACCTCAGGCGGCAGATTCTGCGGTCTTGGAGGGGGCGGCATAATCTTCCCCGTCACTGTCATTTTAGTTAAGTTTAGCTTAACTAAAATGACAGCAGCCAGGGCCCCTCTCAGTCCGAGGGTAGCTGCTCACCTATCCTGACGTCCTGACGCCCTCACTCAGCGCCGTCGGCACGTACCGCCGGACTCAGGTTTGCCTTAGGCGGCAGAAAGCCTGGAAACGGCCCTGGTTCAGATGGTTCTTGGAGGCTAAAATAAATTCTAGAGGGGAAAACTGAATCCCTCCGCATAGTAATGATGGCGGACAGCAGCTTCAGGGCCATCTTGATAACTTGATTGGTTGACTGTGACAATCGATCTTGTATGTAGACCATAATATTGGTGTAATGGCTCTTCACCTGCAAGAATGGATAGGATGTTATATTGTACACCATAGGATGTTTACCTTATACCATAGACTGGTGCTGGCAAATGGGTAGAGAGAGAATGGTTATACTTACCAGCTGCGGCGTTCTTTATTGCCTCTCTAGCTACTCTGCACAAGTGGCCATCGTCCTGCTTTATTATATGCAGCAGTTCTTTTACTGCGCGCTCCTGGTATTCCTTTTTCAGTAAATTGTGATGTATGAAAGCCTAAATAAAAGAGATAATGGTCAGTGACCCCGAGGATAAATGTCTCCACAGATGTCTGATCTGCCCCCAACTGCACAATGACGGCATGACAGAAGGGGAAACCAGAACCACATAGACTGTGCTTGTATCAAGCCGGGTCAGAATTAGACCTGGAGTTTTCTTCTGTTCTTGCCCCTAAATAAACTTCACAGGACCCCCCATAGACATAGACTTTGATGCCGACATCTCACCTCATTGAAGAATATGACAGCCATCATTCTGGCTCTTAGGATGGCACCAGACAAGGTGAACAACAGAGGCGACATGAAATCCTCTGACAGTTTGTGGCCAGATACCAGGGATCTGCAGAAAGGATAAAGTTACACAATAAGATTGGACATAAGAAGGATATAAGATCAGGTGATCACAGGTGGAATATGAGATGTGAAGCACCTCCTCTGAGGAAGCTGGAGCATCATCAAGGGGTTTAGACATAAGTAGTAAATGCTCCATCAGAGACATGACATTACTGATCCCCAGAAGATATCTCCATCCTTCCCAATGTAAGGGAGGTTATCCTACACAGAGAACAGTCAGAGCCCTCCGCAACACAATATCATAACAGGACTTACGTCACAAAGGCGCTCATGTCCGATCTCAGCTTCTTCATGTCTCCCAGCTCTCTCATCTCCCTCAATAGTATTTTCCTTGGGATGGAGTCATGGAGGCTGATGGCTTCTTCTCACTAATGTGCCGGACAAGTTGTCTCTATATCTTACCTTTTCACGGCTAAGTACTCTGTGTTGCAAAGGAACAGTACTGCTGGTTCGGTGACCAGGCCCTTTACTAGTTCTGGATGGCTGAATGGTTCCAGGGTCTTGCCGATGGACTCTTGAAGCTATGGTGATGTTAGAAATATAAGAACATCATTCTTCAGCCAGGTATAACAGCTATTATTAAGATTATTAAGATTAACTCCACCACCCGATGCCTTTATCTACCCATCAGCCACCCTGCCCAGGCCTCCTAATGACACTGATCCAACATCTATACATCCTCAATACCCCCTATCATCATTCCACCCAACCCCCCAACTGTTCATCCACCAGCACTCTTGGTCCATCAGACCATTGGGATCACAGCAGCATTGGGGTACTGCACATCTTTGCTCTAGAAGATTCTGACAGTCACTGACATGTCTTCCAGGATGGAAAGATAGGAAGATGGGAAGGCCCCATATGTAACATTTCTCAGCCCTATAAGGATGACCTCCTCTTATCACATCACTGAGATCAGGCAGCCAGGTGGACATGTTCATCCTGTTATCATGCATGCCTACCATAATCTGCATATTGTAGTCGTTGCTCATCTCCATGAAGTCTAGGAAGCTGAAGCCGAGATGTTTTATAGCTGTAAAGGAGAAGCACATGAACAGGGAGGAGGGGGTAATAAAAATAGATATGGGGGGGGGGGATGACGACCCTGATCGGTGGGTGACGACACAACACTGCACCTAGAGCAGAGCATTTACTGCCACATACAGGAGCTTTATGGGGTTGCAGAGCTGCTACCACCCTGGAGCGTGGGACTCACCATGGCATAATGTCTCCTTGCTTTGTTTATCCCAGACGTTCTGGTAATGGCAGGCAGCTGGTCCATGATGAATGTGATAGTGTCCGTCACTTACCAGACGGCGATATTATTTCTACCAGGATGTCTATGTCCACACCATGAAGTCAGAAGGCCCATTTCTATTATTTCATAACATCACCTTAAATAAATAAAGATTGACAACATTTACTGGTGTGAACTGGCCACAATGTTTTATTAAGTAATAATTAATTTATTAAATATAACATTTCCTAAATAACTTCTTTGTAAAAGAATAAATGAATTTATACAATAACAATTCCAATGAACTTCATAACATAGCTGGCCCACAGAGCATGGCCCCGTGACCATTACCCCATCTTAATAAAACATTTTGACATGGCTTAAAAGGACTCTTTATTAAAAGATTAAAAGAGAGAGGGGGGCGCTTCTGCTGCTCCAGGATCTGTCTGAGCACAGGTCACCGGACGCTGGCTATAAATAACCAGCTCCTTTTCCAGAATTTATACGGATGCAGTAAAGATTCCATGAGCCGGTGACCGAGCGGTTGTTGCTTGCTGGCTCTTTCACGCAGGACGATTATCGGGTAAATGAGCGTTCCTAGGACTGATAGTTGGCCCCTGTAAAAGGACCCTTAGAGTCATGCGTCTTCTTCCCAGGTGTCGCACTGAACGCCATAGTTACCTCATGCGCCACTATCAAGCGCTTAAATAAGGTGTCAATCACGTCCATCTTCAGAAAGCGCGATGCATCTCTTCTGTATAGGTCAACTGCGCTGTAAAAGCAACAGACGACGTACAGGTGGTCCTGAGGTAACTGGAAAAGAAAGAAAGAGAATTGGAGCAAGGAAACAGCAGCTACGTGTGACCATAGTGGGGCGAGCGCATGGCGGTGCCTCCGGGTAGAGTTCTATGTATAAGACGTAGTCGTCTCCTCACCTGATCCCACATGAGGGCGTCACAAAAGATGTTCTTGTGTAACAAGAGACGTTCAGCCTCCAGGGCCTGGATGAAGTAAAGGTCCTACTACATGGAGCGATTTTTAACGATTAACGACTAACGATAAACGATCGCAAACGAGATTGTTTATCGTTAACCTGAAATCATTCACCATATTACACAGAATGATAGTTGTTAGTTATGATCGTTACTATGATCGTTATTGCGATAGTTCATTCCTTCTGATCCCAGCAAAACAATGAACAATGTGCTATTACACTGAAAAACGCGGAACTTGAGCGAACAAATGTGGAATTACAGAGAACGATTAACGATGATTTTAGGTTCAGATCTAAATCAACGATCAACGACACACAAATGATTTTTTGATCCTTGCCTGCATTTACATAGAACGATTATTGTTTGAATTTGAACAATATAACAATTTTTTGCATGATAATCGTCCCATGTAATAGAGCCCTAAGGCACAAAATCTCTGAAGGCCATGTGTTCCACCAATTTCCAGGTGGCCAATGCATTTTTAAGCTCTAGAACAGAAAAACAACAAGAATGAATGAGTAAAGGTCTGATCCATTGAGGTAGTGCAGTAAAGGGATAGGGGGAACCTGATATAACGGATAGCGGAGGAGGGCTCCAAAGTATGAAGCTAAGGTTTACACTGCTGTACCATAATATTGCTGATATACAGACACTGTAGCTGGTGGTTCTCGTGAGCGATATCCTAGCTGGGGTACTGAACAAATGGTGATCAGGCTGGTGGAACTGCTGAGGAGAAAAATCATTCTGTGGTTACTTGTTGGGGAATAATTATCTGAGCAAGTAACTCCCCCTCCCCGCAATATGCTCCTATATATTCTCCTAGAATCTCTTCCTGACATACAGGTGCGTCATAATAATTTAATCAAGTGTACTTTCTGTAAAGCATCTATTCCAATACAGTGTATAAATGGTGGAATGTTCACACTATGGAATATTTTTATCTATTTGTATTCTTGTATCTTTGTACATGTGAATTAACCTCTTTTAAATGTACGCCCACTGATTCAGAGGCCACTCCCAGACTGCTAATTAGTCGCTTCCAGGGCATGGATCATGTATATAAGACTTGTACTTTATATACATACCTAGCTATGAGTAAGGCTCTCTGGCTGAAACGCGTCAGCTAAGCTGTTTTATTCTGTATTATGTGAAGACCCAATAAAGCATTATGGATAGAATCCTGGTTTGCTGGCTTTTATCATCTACTAGAATACTGCTCCTATATACAGGAATATAACTACTATAACACTGCCCCCTATATACAGGAATATAACTATTATAATACTGCTCCTATATACAGGGATATAACTACTATAATACTGCCCCTATATACAAGAATATAACTACTATAATACTGCTTCTATATACAGGAATATAACTACTATAATACTGCTCCTATATACAGGAATATAACTACTATAATACTGCTCCCTATATACAGGAATATAACTACTATAATACTGCTCTTATATACAGGAATATAACTACTATAATGGAAAAGGTAGAACAATAGAGGGGGTCACTCACCACAGAAGATGCCGAAAAATCCTTTATTCATCCGGGAATGAACATAGCAGGGAAGGGGGAAGGTGGAGGAGCGGATGCAATCAGACGTTTTCACGCTATACGCGCTTCGTCAGGTCTGGCGTGCGTAACACAGGTGGGGGTGTGTTTATAGGCAATGTGATACATGTGAAAATAGTACAAAAAGTTACTACAAAAAAGACACATATGAAAAATACATTAAAACCAAGCCGAAGTAACATATTAGAATAGCAAGGCGTTGAGATCATTTCTCTCATTGAGACCAGATACTCCTGTAGCATCCAATCGGATGATCCATTTGGTCTCACATTTAAGCAGCAACTTTAACCAATCGCTGCTATTACCGGGAGGGTTAACTCTTTCCAAGCCTATAACCTTTAAGCATTTAGCATCATTTGCATGATCATTACGTACATGGTTAATAAGGCGGGGGACACCCTTGCCCGAGCGCAGAGAATAGAGGTGCTCTTTGAATCTAATCCACATTGCTCTTTTAGTTTTCCCCACGTAGTACCTGTGACAGGGGCAAATTATTGCATACACTACGTGAGTAGTTTTACAAGTGATGAATTGTTTAATAAAACATTCAACCCCTCCTAAGATGATATAGGACTGTACAAGCAGTTGGGGACAATATTGGCACTGCCCACAACGCCTATTGCCCGAAGGCAAAGATTTCGTGAGCCATGACTTTGGGTAGGGTACCCAAACTTGACAAAGCGCTGCGGCGTGAAACTGTTGTGTTGCTTACGCTCCCGCACCTGTCCCACTCTTCCCCTCCCGATGGTGATTTGTGTCCAATAAACCTCTGAAGACCGCATCTGCTGGTGAGTGCTTTGGGTTTGTGTTTCTACCTGCTTTTGCCATAACTACTATAATACTGCTCCTATATACAAGAATATAACTACTATAATACTTCTCCTATATACAAGAATATAACTATTATAATACTTCTCCTATATACAGGAATATAACTACTATAATACTGCTCCTATATACAGGAATATAACTACTATAATACTGCTCCTATATACAAGAATATAACTACTATAATACTGCTCCTATATACAGGAATATAACTACTATAATGCGGTTCAGGGAAGAAAAAGAGTGCTGCACCTCACACCTATGGCTGATACTAGTGCCCCTAGGCTAAATAAAAAACACATCAGAATTTTGTGTATGAATTGATCAAGCCATACTGCCCCATGTACCTCGTGCCGGTATCTGATACACATGGGTCCCTACACTAAGTCCACACCGTGCCAGTCAGTGGCCACCAACCCCGCAGGCGTGCACAGCCAGGGAACGGGGGCCATGGGACGGCCCTGCGACCCCCATGCCACAGGACCAGACCCAAAAACACCACACCAGAACCCGGCCAGCACCGCCGGCGGAGAAGGTCGCCCCCAAACAGCACAAGTCTGGATGAGGTATTGCACTCACCATAGCTGCTATAGACTGTTTTTTCCCATTCTGTCTGTAGCAGCTATGGTGAGTGTAATACCTTATCCAGACTTGTGCTGTTTGGGGGCGACCTTCTCCGCCGGCGGTGCTGGCTGGGTTCTGGTGTGGTGTTTTTGGGTCTGGTCCTGTGGCATGGGGGTCGCATGGCCGTCCCATGGCCCCCGTTCCCTGATTGTGCACGCCTGCGGGGTTGGTGGCCACTGACTGGCACGGTGTGGACTTAGTGTAGGGACCCATGTGTATCAGATACCGGCACGAGGTACATGGGGCAGTATGGCTTGATCAATTCATACACAAAATTCTGATGTGTTTTTTATTTAGCCTAGGGGCACTAGTATCAGCCATAGGTGTGAGGTGCAGCGCTCTTTTTCTTCCCTGAACCGCATTTTGTTTCTCGCTTTTCTCCGTGTTTTGCACTCCTCCTGGTGAGACCCACATGACCGCAATTAGCAGGAGACACCTGAGTGCACATGGTTTTAATCCCTCCTGTTTTTTCCCATTCTGTCTGTAGCAGCTATGGTGAGTGCAATACCTCATCCAGACTTGGGCTGTTTGGGGGCGACCTTCTCCGCCGTCGGTGCTGGCCGGGTTCTGGTGTGGTGTTTTTGGGTCTGGTCCTGTGACATGGGGGTCGCAGGGCCGTCCCATGGCCCCCGTTCCCTGACTGTGCGTGCCTGCAGGGTTGGTGGCCACTGACTGGCACGGTGTGGACTTATTGTAGGGACCCATGTGTATCAGATACCGTCACGAGGTACATGGGGCAGTATGGCTTGATCAATTCATACACAAAATTCTGATGTGTTTTTTATTTAGCCTAGGGGCACTAGTATCAGCCATAGGTGTGAGGTGCAGCACTCTGTTTCTTCCCTGAACCGCATAACTACTATAATACTGCTCCTATATACAAGAATATAACTACTATAATACTGCTCCTATATACAAGAATATAACTACTATAATACTGCTCCTATATACAAGAATATAACTACTATAATACTGCTCCCCTATATACAGGAATATAACTACTATAATACTGCTCCCTATATACAGGAATATAACTACTATAATACTGCTCCTATATACAGGGATATAACTACTATAATACTGCCCCCTATATACAGGAATATAACTAATATAATACTGCTCCTATATACAGGAATATAACTAATACAATACTGCTCCTATATAGAAGGGTATGAGAAGTAGAATAGCCACTTACCTCCGATCCATTGTGATGATGGTTATTATATAACAATGATATAATAATAACAATAATAACAAAAACTTCTACAACTCTGAGGACTAGAGAAGAGCTGTGGAAGTTGGGTACCAGGCAGAAGGCTAGCCTATAGCAACCAAAGAGAATAGGGCTGAGCAGCAGTATATATAGGGAAAATCCTTGATGACATCACAGACATAACACATGATGACATCACAGACAGACCCCTTCTCCAAATTAAGATAAGTAGCGTGGACCCTATTATGTGGCATATCGATATCACAAAACGGCTGCAGAGGAATTTCTTTATTAAGCATCGGAGGGGATAACGATTCGCAATTGTCGTTGGTCGTTCACTGAAAATTCGCAGATCGCTCCGTGTAAACAGTCTTTCACCGATTCGTCCTATGTGTAAGATAGGCTTAAGTGATCTTAAAACGATCACAATAACGATTTTTTTAAACGATATATCGTTCCGTCTAGACGCTGCTTGTTATAAAAAACACATCGTTATTTCAAAATCGTTAATCGTTCGATTGGCCGAATTATCGCTCTGTGTAAACGCAGCATTAGTCTATCCCGTACAACAGCAGCAGTTGCTGGTAAAGCTTTAGCTATCAAACTTTTAATCAGCCGTAAGTGAAACACCGAAAAACAATTAGTAAAAACCTCATCAGCTGCAATTGAATGGGAGGACCTATTAGCAGTAATAGTAATATGATCCTGCAATACCCTTAAACCGCCACTAGATGGACACATGTCATAACTGTTAGCAAGTGGACACATGCTATGTGAAGGGATGCATGAGCCATCGCACTGCTGTGCGGTGCAGAGAAGGCAACTCACCATCCTAGACGTTGGGAACAGCCAGATGAGGAGCGGAGAACGTCTCCCCAACCGCTTCAGCTTGAGCCAGAGCTGCAGATCTCCCTGTTTTCCGACCTCCATAGGCTGATACCAGAGGAGGGGTGTATGCCCTGTGACGTCGTTTGCTTTTCTTCTGGCGAGCTCCATGAACTGGGGGAAGAACCGGCATGTTGTCTTCACCGTCAGAGAGGCTGGACACTTCACCGCATTCTTCTGGGGCAGCCTCGGTCTCGGCCATATCGGACTCGGCTGTAGCAGGAAGATCAGAACTTCCTCTCCTTTATGATAAAAAATTTCTCGTCCTCCTCTTGACACCCCGACCTCACTCACATATAGGAACTTACGTGCTATAGACACCCAACAATTGCTAGATACCGTACAGTCATCATTGCCCCCCACCTCTTCCCTCTCCTGTCCTAATTTGGCTGCCAAACAATACCACGACACCCTCAAAACCACCCTGGACAAACTTGCACCCCCTATACCCCAAACAGCCCGACACAGACGGCCACAACCCTAGCACACATCCAGAACTCGTTTTCTTAGACGGTGTTCTAGGTGTGCTGAACGTCTGTGGAGGAAATCCAAGACAACAGCCAACCTCCTACATTATAAGTCTATGCTTAGAAGCTACTACTCCGCTCTTCACTCTGCTAAGCAATCCTACTTCACCACTCTGATCTCTTCTCTTTCCCATAACCCAAAACGTCTCTTTGATGCCCTCAACTCTCTCCTTAACGACATCGGGCGTAAATTTACGCCCTGATGCCGGTAAGGAAGTTCAGAGCGGGGCCGCACGGCGACCCCGCTCTGAACCGCGACGGTCCCGGGTGCCGCGAGTAGCCCGGGACCGTAGGTATTAGCGGGCACGGTCCGATCGCCGTGCCCGCTAATACAGTAATCAGATGCAGCTGTCAAACATGACAGCTGCATCCGATTACCGGATTCAGCCGTTCCCTGGGGCCGTAACTGAAGCCGGCCGGGGACGCGTCCAAGATGGCGCCGTCCTCGGCTCGGCACTCGTTTGTTTCCGGCTGCAGCAGCCGAAAGCATACGAGTGCCGATCTCATGGATCTCTGCAGCATATCTATGCTGCAGAGATCTCAATGAGAGATCAAAGCACTTATACTAGAAGTCCCCCAGGGGGGCTTCTAGTATAAGTGTAAAAGTAAAAAAAAAAGTGTTGTTAATAGTAAAAAGCCCCCTCCCCTAATAAAAGTCTGAATCACCCCCCTTTTCCCAGGTTATAAATAAAAGTAAATAAATACATAAACAAACATGTTTGCTATCGCCGCGTGCGTAATCGCCCGAACTATTAATTAATCACATTCCTGATCTCGCACAGTAAACGGCGTCAGCGCAAAAAAATCCCAAAGTGCAAAATTGCGCATTTTTGGTCGCATCAAATCCAGAAAAATTGTAATAAAAAGCGATCAAAAAGACTTATATGGGCAATCAAGGTACCGATAGAAAGTAAACATCATGGCGCAAAAAATGACACCTCGCACAGCCCCATAGACCAAAGGATAAAAGCGCTATAAGCCTGGGAATGGAGCGATTTTAAGTGACGTATATTTGTTGACAATGGTTTAAATTTTTTACAGGCCATCAGATACAATATAAGTTATGCATGTTACATATCGTTGTAATCGTAACGACTTGAGGAACATGCATAACAAGTCAGTTTTACCCCAGGGCGAATGGCGTAAAAACACATTTCCCCCAAATAAACAAAATGCGGGTTTTTTTTCAATTTCCCCACACTTTGAATTTTTTTCTGGTTTCGCAGTGTACTTTATGCAAAAATTCAGCCTGTCATTGCAAAGGACAATTAGTGATGCAAAAAATAAGGGCTCATGTGGGTCGCTAGGTGGAAAAATGCAAGTGCAATGACCTTTTAAGCACAAGGAGGAAAAACCGAAAACGCAAAAATCGAAATTGGCTCTGTCCTTAAAGGGTTAAACCCAAACCTCAGACACCCATCACTAACCTCTGCGCTGAAGACTTAGCCAACTACTTCAAGGACAAAATAGACACTACTTAGTCACTACTTACCTTACTAAAATCTTCAACCTCTCCCTCTCCTCTGGCATCTTCCCCTCGGCTTTCAAACACTCCACCATCACTCCATTACTGAATAAACCCTCCCTAGACCCCTCCTGTGCTGCCAACTATCCACCTGTCTCTAATCTCCCTTTTATCTCTTAACTCTTTGAACGTTTGGTCTATTCCCGCCTAACTAGACTGGGGTAGACTGGGGGTAGCTGGGGCAGACTGGGTTGACTGGGCAAGACTGGGGGGAGATGGCTGGAGCAGATTGGGGGGGCTGCAACAGACTGAGGGTCACTGGGGAAGACTGGGGCAGACTGAGGGTCACTGGGGCAGACTGGGGGTGACTATAAGCAGACTGGGGGGGGGGGTGGCTGGAGTAGATGGGGGTGGCAGGAGCAGACTGGGGCAGACTGGAAGTAGCTGGGGCAGAATGGGGGATGACTTGAGCAGACTGGGGGGAGACTGGGGCAGACTGGGGGGTGAGTGGAGCAGACTGGGGGGGGGGTGATTGGAGCAGACTTGGGGGGTGACTGAAGCAGACTGGGTGTAGCTGGGGCAGACTGGGGGGGTGACTGGAGCAGACTTGGGGGGGTGACTGGAGCAGACTTGGGGGGGGTGACTGGAGCAGACTTGGGGGGGTGACTGAAGCAGACGGTGTAGCTGGGGCAGACAGGGGGTGACTGGAGCAGACGGGGGGTTGACTGGAGCAGACTTGGGGGGGGGGTGACTGAAGCAGACGGTGTAGCTGGGGCAGACTGGGGGTGACTGGAGCAGACTGGGGGGGGGGCGACTGGAGCAGACTGGGGGTAGCTGGGGCAGACTGGAGGTAGCTGGGGCAGACTGGGGGTGGGTGACTGAAGCAGACTGGGTGTAGCTGGGGCAGACTGGAGCAGACTGGGTGTAGCTGGGGCAGACTGGAGCAGACTGGGTGTAGCTGGGGCAGACTGGAGCAGACTGGGGGTAGCTGGGGCAGACTGGGGGGGGGGGGGGGTGACTGGGGCTTTACCTCCCTCAGCATAATCTCCCTTATGTGGCCCTCACTATACCATCTGTATAATACAGTGAGGTGTGAGGCTGCTGGTATACTGAGGAGTACACATGAGGGGATGATGCTGCAGGAGGTATACAGCTATACACATAGGGGTGAGAGACTGGGAGACTGTATATCCAACCTGTGTATACAGTATATACCATTCACAGCCCTGATTACTATTCTCCTGGCCTCTCACACCACTGTATATAGCTTTTAATCTCCCTCAGTATACCACCAGTATAATACAGTGAGGTATGACTGGTATATACTGGTATATAATCCCCCATGTGGCTCCTCAGTATACACCAGTATAATACAGTGAGGTATGACTGGTATATACTGGTATATAATCCCCTTCATGTGGGCCTTTCAGTATACACCAGTATAAGGCTATGTTGACACTACATGAAGAGACCGGCCGTTCTGTGACCCAGCCGGGTGACGTAACGGCAGGTCTCTGCACAGATCATCTTTTGGCCGCAGGGTTCTGATGCAGACGCATCAGCGCTCGCCCGCATCAGAATCTCCCACAGCTCATAATGAAGCAAGTGGCCGGAGCCTCTCGATTCATTGTGTTAACTGACAAGTCTTTCTGCGGCCGCAATTTAGTGAATTGCGGCCGCAGAAAACTGACATGTCAGTTATTTGCGGCCCTGTACGGGATCCCGGCCAGAGCGTATATGATGTGTATACGCTCCGGCCGGGATCCCATTCAAGAAAAGGCAGTTCCACACCGTACGAAGTACGGCCATTGTTGCTGATGGCAACACTGGCCACACTTTTACGTAGTGTGAACATAGCCTAATACAGTGTGGTGTGACTGGTATATAATCCCCCTCATGTGGGCCCCTCAGTATACCACCAGTATAATACAGTGAGGTCTGACTGGTATATACTGGTATATAATCCCCCTCATGTGGGCCCCTCAGTATACACCAGTATTATACAGTGAGGTGTGACTGGTATATACTGGTATATAATCCCCCTCAAGTGGGCCCCTCAGTATACCACCAGTATAATACAGTGTGGTGTGACTGGTATATACTGGTATATAATCCCCCTCATGTGGGCCCCTCAGTATACCACCAGTATTATACAGTGAGGTGTGACTGGTATATACTGGTATATAATCCCCCTCATGTGGCTCCTCAGTATACACCAGTATAATACAGTCTGCTGTGACTGGTATATACTGGTATATAATCCCCTCATGTGGGCCCCTCAGTATACACCAGTATAATACAGTGTGGTGTGACTGGTATATAATCCCCCTCATGTGGGCCCCTCAGTATACACCAGTATAATACAGTCTGCTGTGACTGGTATATACTGGTATATAATCCCCTCATGTGGGCCCCTCAGTATACACCAGTATAATACAGGGAGGTGTGACTGGTATATACTGGTATATAATCCCCCATGTGGCCCCTCAGTATACCACCAGTATAATACAGTGAGGTGTGACTGGTATATACTGGTATATAATCCCCCATGTGGCTCCTCAGTATACACCAGTATAATACAGTGAGGTGTGACTGGTATATACTGGTATATAATCCCCCATGTGGCTCCTCAGTATACACCAGTATAATACAGTGAGGTGTGACTGGTATATACTGGTATATAATCCCCCTCATGTGGGCCCCTCAGTATACCACCAGTATAATACAGTGTGGTGTGACTGGTATATACTGGTATATAATCCCCCATGTGGCTCCTCAGTATACACCAGTATAATACAGTGTGGTGTGACTGGTATATACTGGTATATAATCCCCCATGTGGGCTCCTCAGTATACACCAGTATAATACAGTGAGGTGTGACTGGTATATACTGGTATATAATCCCCCATGTGGCCCCTCAGTATACCACCAGTATAATACAGTGAGGTGTGACTGGTATATACTGGTATATAATCCCCCATGTGGCTCCTCAGTATACACCAGTATAATACAGTGAGGTGTGACTGGTATATACTGGTATATAATCCCCCATGTGGCTCCTCAGTATACACCAGTATAATACAGTGTGGTGTGACTGGTATATAATCCCCCATGTGGCTCCTCAGTATACACCAGTATAATACAGTGAGGTGTGACTGGTATATAATCCCCCATGTGGCTCCTCAGTATACACCAGTATAATAAAGTGAGGTGTGACTGGTATATACTGGTATATAATCCCCCATGTGGCTCCTCAGTATACACCAGTATAATACAGTGAGGTGTGACTGGTATATACTGGTATATAATCCCCCTCATGTGGGCCCCTCAGTATACCACCAGTATAATACAGTGAGGTGTGACTGGTATATACTGGTATATAATCCCCCATGTGGCTCCTCAGTATACACCAGTATAATACAGTGAGGTGTGACTGGTATATAATCCCCCATGTGGCTCCTCAGTATACACCAGTATAATACAGTGAGGTGTGACTGGTATATACTGGTATATAATCCCCCTCATGTGGGCCCCTCAGTATACCACCAGTATAATACAGTGAGGTGTGACTGGTATATACTGGTATATAATCCCCCATGTGGCTCCTCAGTATACACCAGTATAATACAGTGAGGTCTGACTGGTATATAATCCCCTCAGTATACACCAGTATAATACAGTGAGGTATGACTGGTATTGATAAGGCCAGCGATACGATTTTACCTACCTGCACCGTACCTATATGACTACACCTATATATATTGCCCTCTTAAGAGACTGGAGATGATCAGAGCGTGATGAGAGCGTGATCAGAGGGTGACAGAGAGATGTTCTGGATAAGGAAGAGGAATGCTGGAAGCACGTCACTGAGAACAACTCCTGGAAAGTTATCATTTGTAGACACAATCCCCAAGGACCCAGAGACTCTTATCTATAAACAATTTATGGAAAACAAATACATTGTGCTCTTGGATTCATGAAAAAGTATCTTTGTACAGAATGTATTGTTTTAACCTTTTTGACCTTTTTGAATAATAATAATGAATACTAATATAGATGCCATTGCGCATGACTGAATATCTAAATCACTAGCACCGCCTCATCTATGTCTTATTAGCATTTGTTACCACCCTATATTTTATCTGTCTATAAAATGTGATTACCATAATAAAACTTGGGCCATTTCTCCAGGCTTATAATCATGATACATTGTCTTATCTGTGTCAGTGACGTATAAGTAACGAGCTGGTAATACTGCAGGATTCCAACTCTAGATATAATTAAAAAACCATCCTTTACCTGGGTTTTTGGCTTCTCTCCATAGAGAGAGGTCAACATATAAATTTAACCTCAACATTTGGCGCCCTTGGCAGGGACTCAGCCTCTTGCAAACTAGAACGCAGACAGACGGGATGCGGTGATTTATCCGTCATCGGACGCGCAGATATAACTGGCCAGGTAAGAAAGACTTTCCTTTCTTACGTACTATCTGTGCCTCAGGGGAACGGATCGAATGAGATTCCCGTCACCTGTGTTCTCTATATGTTTGTAAAGCTGAGTCTAATTTGTTAGACAAAGAACTCTGTAACCCAGGAAAGGACAAGGTTAAAGTGCTGCATTGCCGTCGCAAACTGTTGTGTGATTGAGATAAGCTGTTGCTGTATTTATGCTGAATTAAGGAAAGGGATTGCCGAACTTATTCATTTCTGCGTCCTTACGGGGAGGCTGTGATTAATGCTTAACCCTTGTAATACAGCATGGCATCGAGAACAGCTGCGAGGTCACAGACAGTAGGCATATAACTTTTGGAGTGAACGGGTTCCTGATAAGTGATATCTGTCTCGAGCAGCGGGAACAATACTTGTATTGATCCCATTATTTGTGCTTGTACTGTGGTAGAGAGCAGGTCAGAAGATCTGTGAAATACCCCCTTGCCCCCTAGGAGGAATTAGCAACGAGGGACAGTAGGTTGCTGTAGTGCGTCGCCATAGTGTGTCACTGTGACGGCTGGGCCTATAGCGGCTGTGCTTGTTAAAACCTAAGGTTTAGGTTTCGTTCCCCAATACGCTACCTAGGGATTAGCTGAGCAAGGATGAGACAGTTATTCTCTAAAAGAAGGGATCCCCAGTCTCCACAAGAAGTTTATGTGAAGCTGATGTGAAGCTAAGGAAGATATAGTTAGCGATGGGCATGAGAAGATGCAGTGCAAGATCTAGAGCAGATCTTTAGGAGGTTTGATATGAAGGCAGATGCATGCCTTACCCCCACCAACCTCTGGATCTCTGACCAACACCTGGGAAACCCCTTACACTCCTGTGCACACTTATTTTTGCCTTGTGGGTAGGTAACCAGACCTACATGTAACATGCAGGGCAAATGGGTCCTTGGAATTTCCAGGAACCTTGGGGGTTAATCGAAGTACTATCCCTAAGGGGGAATCAAGGATTAGAGTTCTAAGAGGGGAGGGTGTGGAGTAGATAGATGAGAGCCAGAGGGTCAGACAGAAGGAAAACATTTAGGATAATGGGTGGGAAGCACAGGTCCAGCTGGGTGGACATGTCATGTGCCGGTGACCAACACTATCTAGATAAGACAGAATATTGTAGTGTGTGGCAGACCTAAGCCACATCATTATGTTACATTATTGTACCCAGTTTATATCTGTATACAAACCCCAGATCCTGCGAAAAGCCAACCTACGTCCAATGGTGGCGTATAGACCCTTTGTTCTGCAGAAATCTTCCCCTTGGTCGGCTGTTGAAGTAGTTACTGTGATTTAAAGTGCCCCTGACCTGATAGTAAGACCAATGCCTTTGTGGAGGTGGGCAGCCTAACCTCAAATAGTGTACAGTGCCATATAAGTGTCTAAGTACAATGCCACGTACTCAGACAAGGAGAACAGTCCAGCTCATTGCTAGATACAGTACTGAGAGAGCTGAAGAGGTTAATTAATGCTGCGTAGTGAAGCAGCATACAAAGTACATAATGTGTGTTATTTGTTATGTTTTGTACAAGGCCATCAACCAGCTCTGAGGGCTGCAGATCACATGCAAGCAGCATTAGAAAAAAAAAAAAAATCAGAGCTGTTAGTGTAATGTAATGTACGCTCCTACATTATACTGTATTTCAGCCAGTTTTACTAAGCTGATGTCCCCTCTAGAAGTATGTTACGTGTTAAAAAAAATGTTGATCATTTTCTGTTGTCCCGACCGTGGAACATTTGCTTATTTAGCTACGCCACTTTTCTGTAATCAGCCCTCAAAGATGGCGACTGAAAGCCAACCACTCCCCATATCATCCACGTCTGTATTATAATTGTGACGTCTCAAAACCATGCCCTAAGCCAACAACCCTATATCCGGTTATCTAGTCCGGTGGCCATTTTAACTCCTGGCATTTCTGTCCTCCGCCCATATTGCTTAGTGTCACTGAGGGGGCGGGCACAGGACTTTCCGATAGAGTCTAACAACTGTTTTGCACATTTATTAATGAATATTATTACCTGATGGTGAAGAAAGTTAGACAAAGGTTTGTTGAAAGGAAAAGTATAGAGATTGTTTGAAGGAATCAGGTCTAGTAGACCTGTTAGTGTATAAGATTGTTATACGGAAGTGTCAGTAGGAGGAGTCAGAGGGAAAAAGCACGTTTATTAGGAATGTCAAGAGAAAGTGATAATTGGTAAAGATCAAACACAGACGTTTGTGCACTTATTAAGAAGAAGTAGTTTACTACTGTAATATATATATATATATATATATATATGTGTATATATGTGTACACAACTATCCTAATAAGTTCTACGCAAATTGTTTTTTTTTATTCTACTAAGTTATAAGTATGTGTGTCACTGTCCAAGGTTACAGTCTGGTGTATAGGAGCACATCTGATATCTTCTGTAACTTCAAGGATGTTTAGAAAAAAAAAAAAAAAAAACTTCCAAAAAGTTTTAACTCTTGTATCTATGATTTTACTGCTCACTGCTCAAGGTTAGAAGTGAGGTACAGAGCGTTCTACTTACTGATAAGAGACGCTTACTAGAGGAATGGATTCATTTCAGCTAATGATGGTACAAATTAAGCTGAAGGTTCTGACAAAAAGAATTATTCTATATACCGTATGTTTTACATTTCATCTTTAAGGTGTGTTTTATTTAATTTTTTTATCAAAAGAAGGTTAATATGGGACGAGTGTACAATGTTTAATTATTTTTATTTGTTATTTTTAGGGGTAACAGTTTTGTGATGATTATAGCAAACTAGCTCATGACTATATTTATATATTGTCTTATCACTAGTAAAGCCACACCCATATCCATGGCTCCAGTCTGCACTCCTTATGCCCCCCCCAATATATATATATCTTGTGCTAAGTGCATTGAATCCAGCATATCTGTTGACTCTTGATGTGGATTCAAATGGGGGAGGGGATAGAGGTAAATGGAAATGGAGTAGCCAATTTTAATGTTTTAAAAAAAAAAAAATTTAAACCCCGTACAAACTTTATATTTTTGAATAAGGATGTTTTTGTTACTTATTGTGTTTGATATTTTAAATTGTGAAAGATGAAAATGTAATTGAAAGCCCAATATTAATGAAAGTTTAAAAGTTGTTTATTGTAGATTATCCCAGACTTTTCAAAGATGGATGACACAAGACGCAAGGATATATGGTGACCGCCATGCAGCGTGACGTTCCACTGCAGAAACCGCTCCTGCCATAAGCTGGAGGTGAGGACAATCACTGAGACATGTAGGATGGTTGAAGGTAACTGTGCAGATATCTATATGAAGCCCACCATTATGGGTTAATTGGCAAATTAGAGATTTGTTTGGTCCCTGGGCTTACCAAAAACACTTGTAAAAAAAAAAAAAAAAAACTGTTCAAAGAAGAAAAGCTGCCATAGAGCGGCTGACGCAACGTTCACGCAGACAAACCCTGATGCCAAAAAGGGTGATGGATGATGGATAAAGCTGGTGATGCGGTGGTTTCTGTGCTCTTCCCAAGGTAACAGCGTACAAAGCGTACAAGGGAATGGGGAGATGTTTCCAGTCTCTTCCTGAGGTAACCGTACATAGTGTACAGGTGGAGGGGAGATGTGGATCTGTTTGTTTTTAAATCTTTTCCAGAGACGATCAGCAACAAGCTGAGAGACCAGCGGATGGAGAAGAGGTACTGGGTAAAGATGGCATGCAGACAGTAAGTAAGTAACTGTGTTTGCCGCCTGCCTTGTATCCCACTGTAAGTTATCTGACAAAACCAGCAGAAGGAAGCCATGTGTAATGTGGTGCAGTATCCTCACATTGGGCGGCCCAGGGGTCAACAAATATAGCAGAGAGGGTTGTGTAGGGCTGTATTATCTTCACCTGTCATAACCTACTGTAAGTAACACGGTAAAGTGCCTGTCTGCATAGTCTGTCATCTTCCTGCCTGTTTTAGGGAATGTAAGTGGACGTCATCCACCTGCCACAGGTGGCTATATAGGTATGTCCTTGTCTGTATTGGTGTCTTCTTTACAGGTCAAGCCAAAACTATGGGAGACGACAAAGCCAATGTCTGAGGTGATATTAGTGGCCTTAAAAGAAGCAATATAACTGAGGCCAAGAGTCCAAGTGTCTGTAAAGAGGCCTGTCAGTCAAAAGATGGGTTTAAGGATAAAGGATCCATACCAATGTTACTATTACAAAAAGGATCATATGATATATATTATTCTCATAAAAAGGCTTTGAAACCTTAGGTGATGTATCATTTACACTTTGCTGTTATTTCTATGGTGGTTATCTTATGTGTAATATTTGATGATCTCAGTCAGACAAGAGACAATTCAGTAGGATCCAAATATTATATCGGTAATAAGCGCCCAGTTACTTCATATTATTGGTGTATGTATTATACTATATGATTATGTACAGGAAGAGATGTGACCATGCGACCAGTCATTAGTCCTGTGTGATCTAATCATAAAGACGTTTTCTAGGTACAAAATGAAGTAAAAAGACTAAAAAGAAGTGGAAATTTTGAGAATCCCTTACTGAAGATTGTGAACTCACTAATTGGTTATTATAAGTGAATCTAGTGGTTACATAGTAGGTCACATTGTGGAGATTTTATTGCATTTACCTGTTATGCTGTTTTTGGTTTATGTATCAATCAACTTTTATTTTTGCTTTTGCCATGAGATAAGATTTGCTCACATCAAAATTTTTTCTTTTCAGAAACTTTTTAAAGTTAGTTGTTGTGACTTTCCAATACCCACATGATGCCGAAGTGGTAGAGTCCTTGTGATAGAGTCACGTCTGTTATATACAGTGAAGAACTTATTGTCTGATCACTCAGTGTCACAGGGAGACGTAGGAGTGACAGGAGACTAGTTAGGTTCGGGACGGAGGATTGTCTTACCTTTAAAGCAGTCCTACGGTAAAGGGACCTAGAGAAGGGGGCTACATCTGTAGTCAAGATTAGGGACAAATCTTAGGGACAGGAGTGATGAGACAATAAGGTTTGGTTATTTTGATAAAATCCGGAGAGGTATTTGTCATATATATATGATTGTTTGAGTATTGATAATAAGCTTTTATTTGTTTTGTTGTAACTGCTGTAAGTTTGTTCCGCCATCTATAACTTTCAATAAAACGTATGGTACTATTTTTGTCTATCCTATGGTGATGCCCATAAACTAATGGGAGTCCTTCAGGGTCTCTTCCAAGTGGTCTTATGCATAATACTGATCTGTTTTTCAGTAAAAGTGTTCATGTGTATTTTCTCTCGTATAAAACCTCGACAAACAGGAAGAAGCTTCACCCTCATATAAGAGACTAACGTTACTATGCTTTCTTTCTCTTATCGGTTCTCTTGAATCTGTGCCGCCTGGACATTTCTGGAGGTTGGATGCTGTACTAGTACTTGGAGGATGTTTTCACCTGTGGTCCCTTGATCAACCTGCGGCTGAGGGTAGAGTCCTTAAAACCTCCGGCTACGACCCAACCACCAGTGATGAACCATATCCATGCTCCACGGATGTCAAATGGGGGAATGATAAGGCCAGCGATACGATTTTACCTACCTGCACCGTACCTATATGACTACACCTATATATATTGCCCTCTTAAGAGACTGGAGATGATCAGAGCGTGATGAGAGCGTGATCAGAGGGTGACAGAGAGATGTTCTGGATAAAGAAGAGGAATGCTGGAAGCACGTCACTGAGAACAACTCCTGGAAAGTTATCATTTGTAGACACAATCCCCAAGGACCCAGAGACTCTTATCTATAAACAATTTATGGAAAACAAATACATTGTGCTCTTGGATTCATGAAAAAGTATCTTTGTACAGAATGTATTGTTTTAACCTTTTTGACCTTTTTGAATAATAATAATGAATACTAATATAGATGCCATTGCGCATGACTGAATATCTAAATCACTAGCACCGCCTCATCTATGTCTTATTAGCATTTGTTACCACCCTATATTTTATCTGTCTATAAAATGTGATTACCATAATAAAACTTGGGCCATTTTCTCCAGGCTTATAATCATGATACACTGTCTTATCTGTGTCAGTGACGTATAAGTAACGAGCTGGTAATACTGCAGGATTCCAACTCTAGATATAATTAAAAAACCATCCTTTACCTGGGTTTTTGGCTTCTCTCCATAGAGAGAGGTCAACATATAAATTTAACCTCAACAGTATATACTGGTATATAATCCCCTCATGTGGCTCCTCAGTATACCACCAGTATAATACAGTGAGGTGTGACTGGTATATAATCCCCCATGTGGCTCCTCAGTATACACCAGTATAATACAGTGTGGTGTGACTGGTATATACTGGTATATAATCCCCCATGTGGCTCCTCAGTATACACCAGTATAATACAGTGTGGTGTGACTGGTATATACTGGTATATAATCCCCCATGTGGCTCCTCAGTATACACCAGTATAATACAGTGAGGTGTGACTGGTATATACTGGTATATAATCCCCCATGTGGCTCCTCAGTATACACCAGTATAATACAGTGTGGTGTGACTGGTATATACTGGTATATAATCCCCCATGTGGCTCCTCAGTATACACCAGTATAATACAGTGAGGTGTGACTGGTATATACTGGTATATAATCCCCCATGTGGCTCCTCAGTATACACCAGTATAATACAGTGAGGTGTGACTGGTATATACTGGTATATAATCCCCCATGTGGCTCCTCAGTATACACCAGTATAATACAGTGAGGTGTGACTGGTATATACTGGTATATAATCCCCCATGTGGCCCTCAGTATACACCAGTATAATACAGTGAGGTGTGAGGCTGCTGGTATACTGAGGAGCCCACATGAGGGGATGATGCTGCAGGAGGTATATAGCTATATACATTGGTGTGAGAGGTTGGTAATCAGAGCTGTGTATACAGTATATACCAGTCAGGGCCGTCTTAACAGCATTATGGGCCCCTGGGCAGAGGTGCGAATTACCCCCCCCCCCCCCCCCCCCTAGCGGCCGCTGCCCCTCTTATCTGGTAAGGTACAGTGGTACCTTGGTTTAAGAGTAAATTGGTTTAAGAGATCACAGTTTTTCAAAACTGTGACTTGGTTTAAGAGCATTGTTTTGGTTTAAGAGCTCCCTGTATTGGGTGGGAGGGCGGGTGGAGGAGGGACATGGTCTGAATAGCAGGGTCTACAGCTCTGTACTCTGACCCAGGAAGTCTCCCTCACCTGCCAAATCATAGCAGATCCACTTCAGGCTGGGGCTTACATCAGGGGACAGGACTGTGGGGGGGGGGGGTAATCTCTCCATAGCTGTAACCCCTCTCTCCCCGTACAGGAGCGCTGCATGTATGTGCCCACATCTGTCCTGCTCATCCCATCATGCTCCCTGCAGTCTCTATCAGCCCTTGTGTTTCCCATTCGCTCCATTACTGTACAGTAACTTATAATATCACAATATGTTTGTTTCATCTGTTTTACATGTTATTCAGAATAATAAATCATTATTTTTTGGGTGTGGAACCAATTGTCTGCATTTCTATAATTTCTTATGGGAAAATTTGCTTTGGTTTAAGAGTGATTTGGATTACAAGCACGGTCCTGGAACGAATTATGCTCGTAATCCAAGGCACCACTGTATATTGCCTATAATAGTGATTGTCATATATGTTGCACACATACAGTATATCACTATTACAGGCAATATACCTTACCACCTATTTATCTACCATATAGATACAGGTATAAGGGTGGAGCAGTAGGTAGGTGGTTATATAGCCTATAATAGTGATATATGTGTACAAATATATATATGGGGGGTACAGGTATATGTGGGGTATACAGGTGGTGGGTAAAAGCCTAATTAATATATATTGGTGCCCCTCTCTATATATGAGACATTTGCTGTCCCTCTGCATATACGCCATGTTGTCTCCCTGTATACTGTATAATACAGGGAGTCTGTGTATACTGTATTATACAGTATACAGGGAAACAACACAGCTTATATATATAGAGAAGGGCAAAACAACATGTCTTATATATACAGAGGGGCAACAACATGATTATTATATATGAGAACCATGTTGTCTCCCTGTATGTATACTGTATAATACAATATACAGGGAAACAACATGTCTCATATATAGAGAAGGGCAAAACAACATGGTTCTCATATATAATAGTCATGTTGTTGCCCCTCTGTATATATGAGACATGTTGTTTTGCCCTTCTCTATATATAAGCCATGTTGTTTCCCTGTATATTGTATTATACAGTATACATACAGGGAGACAACAATGGAGTGATAGGTGAAGGATAAGTATATAATACACTGCTGTATACACTGAATGGAGATATATATATACACTCAGGAGGAGGATAAGTATATAATACACTGCTGTATACACTGAATGGAGATATATATATACACTCAGGAGGAGGATAAGTATATAATACATTGCTGTATACACTGAATGGAGATATATATATACACACTCAGGAGGAGGATAAGTATATAATACACTGCTGTATACACTGAATGGAGATATATATATACACTCAGGAGGAGGATAAGTATATAATACATTGCTGTATACACTGAATGGAGATATATATATACACACTCAGGAGGAGGATAAGTATATAATACACTGCTGTATACACTGAATGGAGATATATATACACACTCAGGAGGAGGATAAGTATATAATACACTGCTGTATACAATGAATGGAGATATATATACACACTCAGGAGGAGGATAAGTATATAATACACTGCTGTATACAATGAATGGAGATATATATACACACTCAGGAGGAGGATAAGTATATAATACATTGCTGTATACAATGAATGGAGATATATATACACACTCAGGAGGAGGATAAGTATATAATACACTGCTATATACACTGAATGGAGATATATATACACACTCAGGAGGAGGATAAGTATATAATACATTGCTGTATACACTGAATGGAGATATATATACACACACTCAGAGGAGTTACACCCCCGATCCCTCCCCCTCCCTGTTTACCAGTTCACCCACGGCCCTGTCTGCATCCCTGCAGAGAGCACTCCCATGATTAACCCCTTCCCTGCCAGCTAGCCTCCCCCCTCTGGTATCAGCACATACTCACTCAGGCTTTGTGCTTCAGGCCTCCAGCTTCTCCTTCCTCTCAGGGCTCTGCTGGTGACGTCACTCTCCTGCTCCGCAGGGGAATGCAGGGGGTGAGAGAGACCTCTAGTGGCCGGAAGCAGAATGCAGCTTCCGGCCACAAGAGCGAGCTGTGCACAGCCCCTATGTACCAGCGCTGATCAGGAGCACTCCCAGTTACAGGGCCAGGGAATATGACACAGGGCAGGGGCCCCCTAGGACGCATGGGCCCCCGGGCAGCCGCCTACCATGCCCAATGGTTAAGACGGCCCTGATACCAGTCACAGCTCTGATTCTCCTGGCCTCTCACACCAATGTATATAGCTTTTCCCCTCATGTGGGCTCCTCACCATTACCTGGCTCCCTGCAGCACACGGCCATCTTCATCCTTCAGGCTCTTCTGGGGCAGGAGTGGTGTCCCTGCCCGGCCCTGTAGCTGGGAGGAGAGAGCGGCCTCTAGTGGCTGGAGGCAGAATATACAGACTCCAGCGTATACTGACAGCTTTACCTTATTTACTTATGGTTTGCTTTGGGGGCCCTTACGGGGACGGGGCATGACGTCATGGGGACTGTTGGCAACTATGGGTATGTAGCCCTGAAATCCCACAGAGGGTTGTGACAGAATATGGACAGTTTAACCCCTTCAGGACAGAGCCCTTTGATGCACCAAAGTCCGGGTCAGATTAGTGCAATGTTCCTCCTCGCCTTCTAAGAGCCAGAGCGCTTTTATTTTTCCACCTACAGGGCTGGATGGGGTCATTTTTTGCTAAATGATCTCTAGTTTTTATTAATATCGTATTGGTGTAACAGAAAAATTGTGATCGCTTTTTATTAATTTGTTTCTGATATATAATTTATTAAAATCAGCAATGCTGGTGTGTTTTTTTTTTTTTTCCGTTTAGGCCGTTCATCGCGCGGGAACAATAATGTTATATTTTAATAGATCGGACAATTCCGCAAGCTAATATGTTTATTTATTAATATTTTTATTTTTATAATGGGCAAGGGGGTATTTTAAACTTTTATTGGGAGGGGGTTTATAAGGGGTTTTTAATACTTTTAAAAACTCTTTTTTTATTACACTTTTTTTTCTCCACTTTTTATCACTGTCAAACATGCAATCAATAGACTGCAAGTACTGGTCTATGCTATGCCATAGCATAGCATAGATCAGTGTTATCGGTGATCTATGTATAGAGCCTGCCTGAGAGCAGACTCTATACATGGATCGCCGATCCAACAGGACGGAGGTAAGTTACTTACCCCTGCCTGTCGGCACAAGCGATCGGGACCCCCGCAGTCCCAATTACTCAGTGACAGATACCTGTTCTGTCACTGAGTAGCTTAAACGCTTCGATCGCTATAGATTGCAGCGTTTAAGGGGTTAACGAGACGCAGCTGCGGGATCGCAGCTGCCTCTCATTACCTCCGGCCCCAGACACAATGATGTGTGCGGGACCGCTCTCACTGCAGCAGTCTCGCACACATCAGTAACCCCATCAGTGCAGGAACGTACATATACCTTCCTACTGAACGGGGTATGTGCATTAGGAATGTATATATACATGTTACTGACGGGAAGGGGTTAAAGGGGTAGTTCACCCCCCCCCCCCCCAAAAAAAAAATATAAAAAAATAAAATAAACGGGTACCAGAGATTTGTAATTTACTTTTATTAAAAAATCTTCCAGTACTTATCAGCTGCTTTATGTCCTGCAGGAATTGGTGTATTCTTCCCAGTCTGACACAGTGCTCTCTGCTGCCACCTCTGTCCATGTCAGGAACTGTCCAGAGCAGGAGAAAATCCCCATAGAAAACCTCTCCTGCTCTGGACAGTTTCATGAACAGAGGTGGCAGCAGAGAGCACTGTGTCAGACTAGCAAGAATACATCAGTTCCTGCAGGACATACAGCAGCTGATAAGTACTGGAAGACTGGAGATTTTTCTAATAGAAGCAAATTACACTGGAGCTTTCTAGCACCAGTTGATTTGAAAAATTCCGTCACCCAGGTGATACCAATAAAGGAGTCTTTATGGAAACCCTTAAAGTAAAGGCCGTTCAGGTAGGCGAAGTGACAGGCCCTGAACCACAAGCCGCCCTTGTACAGACTCCCGCAGTTGGCGGACGCGTGGGCGTCATTGTCATCGTCATACGTGGAGAACTTCATGTTGTTGTGCTGAAGCAAAGAGTCTCCTGGAGAAACAGAAAGCGCAATCTATATTATAAAAATGAAAGTCTGTCTGTCTGTCTGTCTGTCTGTCCTCTATAGACTTCCAAACGCCTGAACCGTTTGACCCCAAATTTGGCACACAGATACATTGGATGCCCGGGAAGGTTATTGCGAAGGTCCCGTCCCCGCCAGATGTACAGGAGGGGAGGGGGAGGGGAAAGAGAGGCGCCCCATAGAGATGAATGGGAAAATCTCCTCACTGCAAACACAGGTGATATAATTAGCTGCAGCAGACACGGCAGTTGGAGCCTTAGCAACCAATAGGATTACTGCTTTCATTTTCACAGGGAGCAATGGTTGCTAGGGAAGCTGCCTCACAACATCCACAGTAATAACTGGTAGACCCCCTACTCCATCTATACAGTACAGGTATACAGGACCCCCTACTCCATCTATACAGTACATGTACACAGGACCCCCTACTCCATCTATACAGTACATGTATATACAGGACCCCCTACTCCATTTATACAGTACATGTATATACAGGACCCCCTACTCCATCTATACAGTACATGTATATACAGGACCCCCTACTCCATCTATACAGTACATGTATATACAGGACCCCCTACTCCATCTATACAGTACATGTATATACAGGACCCCCTACTCCATCTATACAGTACATGTATATACAGGACCCCCTACTCCATCTATACAGTACATGTATATACAGGACCCCCTACTCCATCTATACAGTACATGTATATACAGGACCCCCTACTCCATCTATACAGTACATGTATATACAGGACCCCCTACTCCATCTATACAGTACATGTATATACAGGACCCCCTACTCCATCTATACAGTACATGTATATACAGGACCCCCTACTCCATCTATACAGTACATGTATATACAGGACCCCCTACTCCATCTATACAGTACATGTATATACAGGACCCCCTACTCCATCTATACAGTACATGTATATACAGGACCCCCTACTCCATCTATACAGTACATGTATATACAGGACCCCCTACTCCATCTATACAGTACATGTATATACAGGACCCCCTACTCCATCTATACAGTACATGTATATACAGGACCCCCTACTCCATCTATACAGTACATGTATATACAGGACCCCCTACTCCATCTATACAGTACATGTATATACAGGACCCCCTACTCAATCTATACAGTACATGTATATACAGGGCCCCCTACTCCATCTATACAGTACATGTATATACAGGACCCCCTACTCCATCTATACAGTACATGTATATACAGGACCCCCTACTCCATCTATACAGTACATGTATATACAGGAGCCCCTACTCCATCTATACAGTACATGTATATACAGGGCACAACAGGTATACAGGGCCCCCTACTCCATCTATACAGTACATGTATATACAGGACCCCTTACTCCATCTATACAGTACATGTATATACAGGGCACTACAGGTATACCAAACTGTGACTGGGTAACACTGCCACACCAGACCTGACCAATACCGCCATACAGTGCTGGATAACACTGTCATATCAGACCTGACCAATACCACCATACTGTGACTGGATAACACCGCCATACCAGACCTGACCAATACCGCCATACTGTGCTGGATAACACTGTCATACCAGACCTGACCAATACCACCATACTGTGACTGGATAACACCGCCATACCAGACCTAACCAATACTGCCATACTGTGCTGGATAACACTGCCATACCAGACCTGACCAATACCACCATACTGTGCTGGATAACACGGTCATACCAGACCTGACCAATACCACCATACTGTGACTGGATAACACCGCCATACCAGACCTAACCAATACTGCCATACTGTGCTGGATAACACTGCCATACCAGACCTGACCAATACCACCATACTGTGCTGGATAACACGGTCATACCAGACCTGACCAATACCGCCATACTGTGACTGGATAGCACTGCCATACCAGACCTGACCAATACCGCCAAACTGTGACTGGGTAACACCGCCACACCAGACCTGACCAATACCGCCATACTGTGACTGGATAACACCATCATATCATACCTGACCAATACCGCCATACTGTGACTGGATAACACCGCTATACCAGACCTGACCAATACCGCCATACTGTGACTGGATAACACCATCATATCATACCTGACCAATACCGCCATACTGTGACTGGATAACACCGCTATACCAGACCTGACCAATACCGCCATACAGTGCTGGATAACACTGTCATACCAGACCTGACCAATACCGCCATACTGTGACTGGATAACACCGCTATACCAGACCTGACCAATACCACCATACTGTGACTGGATAACACCGCCATACCAGACCTGACCAATACCGCCATACTGTGCTGGATAACACCCCCATACCAGACCTGACCAATACCGCCATACTGTGCTGGATAACACTGCCATACCAGACCTGACCAATACCGCCATACTGTGACTGGATAACACTGTCATACCAGACCTGACCAATACCGCCATACTGTGCTGGATAACACTGCCATACCAGACCTGACCAATACCGCCATACTGTGCTGGATAACACTGTCATACCAGACCTGACCAATACCACCATACTGTGCTGGATAACACGGTCATACCAGACCTGACCAATACCGCCATACTGTGACTGGATAGCACTGCCATACCAGACCTGACCAATAATGCCAAACTGTGACTGGGTAACACCGCCACACCAGACCTGACCAATACCGCCATACTGTGACTGGATAACACCATCATATCAGACCTGACCAATACCGCCATACTGTGACTGGATAACACCGCTATACCAGACCTCACCAATACCACCATACTGTGACTGGGTAACACTGTCATAACACACTTGACCAATACCACCATACTGTGACTGGATAACACTGCCATACCAGACCTGACCAATACCGCCATACTATGACTGGATAACACCTCCATACCAGACCTGACCAATACTGCCATACTGTGACTGGATAACACTGCCATACCACACCTGACCAATACCGCCATACTGTGACTGGATAACACCACTATACCAGACCTGACCAATACCAACACACTGTGACTGAATAACACTGCCATACGGGTAAATACGACCCTGCAGGTATACAGGACACTACAGGTATACAGGACCCCAAAACTATACACTACAGGTGCACGGGACCTCCACCAACTATATACTACAGGTATATAGGACCCCAAACTATACACTACAGGTATACAGGACCTACACCAACTCTATAATACAGATATACAGCACCTTCAACAACTCTATACTACAGGTATACAGGACCCCAAAGCTATATACTACAGGTATACAGGAACTCCACCAACTATATACTTACTACAGGTATATAGGACCCCAAACTATACACTACAGGTATACAGGACCTCCACCAACTCTATACTATTGTTACACAGGACCCTCAAACTATGCACTACAGGTATACTGGACCCCCGAACTATATACTACAGGTATACAAAACCTCCACCAATTATACACTACAGGTATCCAGGACCCTCAAACTATAAACTACAGGTATACAAGACCTCCACCAACTATACATTACAGGTATACAGGACCCCCGAACTATACCAGTACAGGTATACAGGACCTTCACCAACTGTACACTGCAGGTATACAGGACCTCCCTCAACTATACACTACAGGTATACAGCCCCCCCCCAACTACACACTACAGGTATACAGGACCCCCCCCCCCCCAACTATACACTTTAGGTATACAGCCCCCCCAACTATGCACTACAGATATGGGAGACCCCTAAAAACTATACATTGTGGGTATACAGAACCCCTTCAACTATGCACTACAGGTATACACTAATTCCACTGATTAACTCAGATGAAACAATACCTTTAGCTTGGCCTCTTGGGCACCTTAGAACAAATCTAATTAAAACACTGACACTTTATACCCGGGCAGCGCCGGGTACATTTTCTAGTATAATATAAATCCCCCCAATATACCGCACATCCAGGAATACCACTGGTCCCAGTTACAGTTTCCTGTGTGAGTACCTACAGTTACAGTTTACTGTGTGAGTACTTACAGTTACAGTTTACTGTGTGAGTACTTACAGTTATAGTTTCCTGTGTGAGTACTTACAGTTAGTTTCCTGTGTGAGTACTTAGTTACAGTTTCCTGTGTGAGTACTTAGTTATAGTTTCCTGTGTGAGTACTTACAGTTAGTTTCCTGTGTGAGTACTTAGTTACAGTTTCCTGTGTGAGTACTTACAGTTATAGTTTCCTGTGTGAGTACATACAGTTAGTTTCCTGTGTGAGTACTTAGTTACAGTTTCCTGTGAGTACGTACAGTTAGTTTCCTTTGTGAGTACTTAGTTACAGTTTCCTGTGTGAGTACTTACAGTAACAGTTTCCTGTGTGAGTACTTACAGTTATAGTTTCCTGTGTGAGTACTTACAGTTACAGTTTCCTGAGTGAGTACTTAGTTACAGTTTCCTGTGTGAGTACTTACAGTTACAGTTTCCTGAGTGAGTGCTTAGTTACAGTTTCCTGTGTGAGTACTCAGTTACAGTTTCCTGTGTGAGTACTTACAGGTATAGTTTCCTGTGTGAGTACTTAGTTACAGTTTCCTTTGTGAGTACTTACAGTTACAGTTTTCTGTGTGAGTACTTAGTTACAGTTTCCTGTGTGAGTACTTACAGTTATAGTTTCCTGTGTGAGTACTTACAGTTAGTTTCCTGTGTGAGTACTTAGTTACAGTTTCCTGTGTGAGTACTTAGTTACAGTTTCCTGTGTGAGTATGTACAGTTAGTTTCCTTTGTGAGTACTTACAGTTACAGTTTCCTGTGTGAGTACTTACAGTAACAGTTTCCTGTGTGAGTACTTACAGTTATAGTTTCCTGTGTGAGTACTTACAGTTTCCTGAGTGAGCACTTAGTTACAGTTTCCTGTGTGAGTACTTACAGTTAGTTTCCTGAGTGAGTACTTAGTTACAGTTTCCTGTGTAAGTACTTACAGTTACAGTTTCCTGAGTGAGTACTTAGTTACAGTTTCCTGTGTGAGTACTTACAGTTACAGTTTCCTGAGTGAGTACTTAGTTACAGTTTCCTGTGTGAGTACTCAGTTACAGTTTCCTGTGTGAGTATTTAGTTACAGTTTCCTTTGTGAGTACTTACAGTTACAGTTTCCTGTGTGAGTACTTACAGGTATAGTTTCCTGTGTGAGTACTTAGTTACAGTTTCCTTTGTGAGTACTTACAGTTACAGTTTCCTGTGTGAGTACTTACAGGTATAGTTTCCTGTGTGAGTAAGTACAGTTACAGTTTCCTGTGTGAGTACTTACAGTAACAGTTTCCTGTGTGAGTACTTACAGTTACAGTTTTCTGTGTGAGTACTTAGTTAGTTTCCTGTGTGAGTACTTACAGTTATAGTTTCCTGTGTGAGTACTTAGTTACAGTTTCCTGTGTGAGTACGTACAGTTAGTTTCCTGAGTGAGTACTTAGTTACAGTTTCCTGTGTGAGTACTTACAGTAACAGTTTCCTGTGTGAGTACTTACAGTTATAGTTTCCTGTGTGAGTACTTAGTTACAGTTTCCTGTGTGAGTACGTACAGTTAGTTTCCTGAGTGAGTACTTAGTTACAGTTTCCTGTGTGAGTACTTAATTACAGTTTCCTGTGTGAGTACGTACAGTTACAGTTTCCTGAGTGAGTACTTAGTTCCAGTTTCCTGTGTGAGTACTTACAGTTACAGTTTCCTGTGTGAGTACTTACAGTAAGTTTCCTGTGTGAGTACTTACAGTTATAGTTTATGCAAAAGAGGAGCCTGTGGAGCCTCATTGAAGAGTCTCAAAACACAGGACTAGCCAGATATCCCTCCGGGAAGGACCCAGCCAAGTGGTGGCTCCTGTAAGGAAACCACCAAAACCACCATATTGAGTGGCCCTATAAGTCAATGTAATGACAAGGGATAAACCAAGGTTAGGTATCCATCCACACACAGCTGTTTCAGGGTGTTGCCCCTCATCAGTGTGGAGCAGGATTCATGTTTCCCAGGGGGCAATGCATCTAGGACTTCACTGCATTGAGCGCTTTCACTAGCAGCCGGCAGTGTTGTCGTTTGGCTGGTCTCCCTGAGTTCAGCAACCTGTTTCTCTTATGGCTCTACTAGGCATTGCTCCCACCTAGCCAGAATCCTGCTCCACACTGATGAGGGGCAACACCCCGAAACAGCTGTATGTGAATGGTTACCTGGCCTTGGTTTATCCCTTGTCATTACATTGACTTATAGGGCCACTTAATATGGTGGTTTTGGTGGTTTCCTTACAGGAGCCGCCCCTTGGCCGGGTCCTTCCCGGAGGGATATCTGGCTAGTCCTGTGTTTTGAGACTCTTCAATGAGGCTCCACCGGCTCACTAACCTGTGGCTCTCCAGGCAGAAGAACTGTGGGACAGTGGCACAGTACATTAGAGAGGACAGTGGCACAATACAGTAGAGAGGACAGTGGCACAGTACATTAGAGAGGACAGTGGCACAATACAGTAGAGAGGACAGTGGCACAGTACATTAGAGAGGACAGTGGTAGAGTACATTAGAGAGGACAGTGGCACAGTACATTAGAGAGGACAGTGGCACAGTACATTAGAGGACAGTGGCACAGTACATTAGAGAGGACAGTGGTACAGTACATTAGGGGGTACAGTGGTAGAGTACATTAGAGAGGACAGTGGCACAGTACATTAGAGAGGACAGTGGTAGAGTACATTAGAGAGGACAGTGGCACAGTACATTAGAGGACAGTGGTACAGTACATTAGAGAGGACAGTGGTACAGTACATTAGAGGACAGTGGTACAGTACATTAGAGAGGACAGTGGTACAGTACAGTAGAAAGTAAAGTCACACAGTTCAGTGTTGTCCAGTTCACCATGTTTAGTGCTCTCCCCTCTCTGGTCCCCCATGTCCCCTTTGTTCACTTCTCACTGGCTCCAGGGGTCTTCTCCTATCTACTGCTGTAATGTCCAAGTACAGGTGTAGCGCTATGTCTGTTATACCAGTGGGGCAAAGTGCCTAAGCCAAAGTATCCTCCTGGTATCTGCTCGGCCTTCTCTGGAAATCTTGAGGGGTTAGCTTCTCCCAGTAGTTCAAGCATGGGTAGTCGCGCTACCGAACCTGACACTCAGTGGACTTGTTTGGTAAAAAGTGGTTGTTCACTTATCTTAAGTGTGAATACGAAGATTTCTTCTTGTGCAACCCTAAGTCACTATTCATGTTATCTTGGTACTCCACTACTTAGGCAAGGTCCCCAAGACAGCCCCTGAGCCTAACCCAAGTGAAGCTACACTTCTTCTATCGGTCACTACCTCAAGCACAACTCACACCTGTGTCTGCACTTGTTTCTATATTAACCTTTATTGCACTAAAGATCTTCCTTGTTCAGCTGTTCCTTGCTCAAGTGCTGGACCTGCACCCACACATTATGCTCCCCTTTACAAAGACCAGTGCCAGTGAGAACGGGGGTGGGTAATGCCACACCTGGCCACCATGACAAGTGATAACACCAGAGCCCACCTGCTGTATACCACACGTATGCACCCCGGGCCATGGCACTGCTGAGGCCAGTGATTGACTAAGCCTATTGGTCCTTTCACACGGAGCGATAATTCGCCCAATCGATCGTTTAACGATTTTGAAGTAACAATGTGTTTTCTATAACGATCAGCGTTTAGACAGAACGATAGATCGTTTAAAAAGATCAGTATTGCGATCGTTTTAAGATCGCTTAAGCCCATCTCACACATAGGGTAAATTTGAGAACTTGTTGAAAGATCAAAATGAATGATTTCTCGCTCGTTGTTTGATCGTTTGCAGCGTTTACACGAGCCGATTATCGCTCAAGTGCGATTGTTATCGCGAAAATTTGAACGATAATGGTTCCGTGTAAAAGCACCATATCTCAGTATTACACCCCCAGCAGTAACTTGTACTTGTCCTTCTCACATAGAGTACTGAAGGAGGAGTATTTGGCGTGATACTTAACGGCGTCAAAATCCTGGAGGTCAACGCATAGCTCCCAGTTACCTGTGAGGAGACAGAGGTCATAGTGACAGCCATATCTTTATGTCTGTTACCTGCTGATCTGAGCACTGGGTGTATACAGAAGAGGCGGATGTATCACAGTCTGATAGGAGCAGGGCCTACAGCAGCACAGAATATTTCAGAACACAGTTTGCTGATCTGGTGGGAGGAGACACTATCCCGTCCATTTATATTAGTAGGGGTCATTCAGCTTGTGGATGTTTTCATTCCCCAGCCAGAATTCCTGATGGCTTCCGAATCCTTCTGTGTAAGATTTCCAGTCACGGTTGAAATCTACGGATCCATCCCAACGTCTCTGGAACACCTGCACATGGGAACAGAGAGGACAATACCAGTCACTTATGATGGCCCCTTGCTCCTGCAGAGTTTTGCAGTCTTGGGCACCTATATACTGTACACACAGTGAGAGGAAGGTGACTGGTGCCATCTGGTGGCTATTCTGCAGAATGCAGGCTCTTGGAGGCCATCACAGTGGCCCCTTTGTCGGGCTGGTATATGTTAGTATATCATTTTATGTGGCATGGAGTAACATGGCAAATCTTGCAGCATGTGGTAAAGTGACAATAGATTCCTCTGGTATTCAGGAATGTTATAACCAGCGATTCTTCCCCTCATGAGGCCACTTACCTTGGTACCTGGAGTCTTTGCAGTACCCGCCACCTACAGGATACATGAGAGAATTATCACCATTATAGGATCACGTATCCAGGGAGTGGATTAAAGGTTCCATGGGCCCCAGGCTGTTCAGAGATTGTGAGCCACCTGTCACCCAACTAACCACGTCTGCTAATCTTATACCCTTGCTGAGGGGGCTGTATAACATCAGATCATTTACCTTGGGCGATGGCGGCCAGGCTCAGGGTCATCCACATGTCTACCCTCTCACTGTGTGGCAGTCTATACAACCTCTTTATATACCACGCAACCTCTGCACTGTGAGCAAACCCAGAATCAGGGATGAATGGAGCCGCAGACGGACAGTAAACTTTGTGCAGTAAATACATGAAGCAATCCATCGGTTCAGCAAGGTTCCTGGTAAAAATTCTTTGCAATCCATTAACCCCTTCCTGTTCTTGCCAATCCCATTTTTCCCTTGGAGGAAGTGTGGTGTCCCACCACGGGTGTTGCTATTGGTTACACCCTTCGCAAAAGCCTGTACTTATTGTGTGTGTAAGTGGTGATGTAGTAGTGATAAAGTTTCGCCACAAGATGTCACTATTGTAGGTATATGTACTTCGTTGCTGCACAGCTGAAGTATGGAAAGGGTTATTGTTTGTTTATGTGTCACATGGATCTGTGAACCAATGGGAGTATCTTCTGTCCTATCATCTTCTTCTTTACTTCTTCTGTATGCACTCTTCACCCATTCACAGCACACTTTACAGTAGCTGTAGATAGGAAATCACGTGGGTAGAGGAAGTGTAGTGGTCTTTTATGTCTGGACTTTGTAGAGGAAGGACGCAAGCTAGAACACTCTCTACAGAGGTCTTTTGGGCCCTGGCCCTTTGCCAGGTCCCCAGTCTCAAGAGTCAGTCTTATTCAGCTAACAGTTTCTCCCTCAGTAACTCTACAAAACACTATGCAGTGTCAAGCCCTTCACATGAGAGGACAAGTCAGAGATTAACCCAACCCACGCCGTGGACTAGGAGACTCCACAACAGCAGAAAGCTTGGAACTGATCCGGATAGAGCAAAGTTGCTAAGAGCTTATGAACTCTATCTCGCAGCTTGGGTGGCAGCAGGAAACCCTCAGCATTCCGCTCATCCCAGGTAACAAGGTCTGGGTCTCGTGTCACCCTCTAAGACGGGTCCCCCGAAACTGATAGGGCAAGAGGTGGTTCATTCTGACAAGAGTCGATGCACGGGCACAAGTATTCTCTTTCAAGTATTCTTCTATTTCTACCTCATCCTCCAACATCTCCGCAGAGCACAGTACTACTTGGGGTGGGACTCTCACAACATCCTCTTCTCTGCTCTTATGATCCTTTATATCTCTTAACATGCAACTCACTCAGCACAGCTGTGCTACTTGCTTTACTGTTATTACAGATCTGGTTCTCAAACTATCAAGTGTCATATGAAGCCTAAAGTACTCTGTCAATGCAAAGCTGTATGTTCTACTGCACACAACTATTTTCAGAGTAAACAAGAGTTTATTTATTGTAAAGAGACTCTGTGATTCTTCGTCCTGCACTAACACAGCACACACCATATGCTTGGGACATTTCCCCTTTCTGTGGGTGGTAGTTTCAGTAGTCCGGGTGTGTCACTACACCACTCCGGACCACCGTGATAACAACCCAAGGGACCCCGTAGCAGCCCGGCAGGTCACTGACCACAGGGGAACAAGGTGTAACCGGCCCTTTAAAATAAAAGCAGGTGTGCCCCCATACCTGTGTGCCCAACCGGCACTGGCATCATGACATAACATCTCAGGGTCCGGTTACATCTCGGCCAACCACCATACCGCTGGCCTCACACTTCACCACCTAGCAAGTGACTAGCAGAGCCTCTGCTATAATACCGCGAGGGCTCATCACAGGAGCTCCGTAAGGACTTGTTTTCCTGCAGTCATGGCCGGGTATGTCCACCTACAGCCCCTGAGCCCCTCTGTACCTGCTCTATACCTGCTGAGCCCCTCTGTACCTGTTCTATACCCGCTGATCCCCTCTGTACCTGTTCTATACCCGCTGATCCCCTCTGTACCTGTTCTATACCCGCTGAGCCCCTCTGTACCTGCTCTATACCCGCTGATCCCCTCTATACCTGCTCTATACCTGATGATCCCCTCTGTACCTGATGAGCCCCTCTGTACCTGATGAGCCCCTCTGTACCTGCTCTATACCCGCTGAGCCCCTCTGTACCTGCTCTATACCTGCTGAGCCCCTCTGTACCTGCTCTATACCCGCTGATCCCCTCTATACCTGCTCTATACCTGATGATCCCCTCTGTACCCGCTGAGCCCCTCTGTCCCTGCTCTATACCCGCTGAGCCCCTCTGTCCCTGCTCTATACCCGCTGAGCCCCTCTGTCCCTGCTCTATACCCGCTGAGCCCCTCTGTCCCTGCTCTATACCCGCTGAGCCCCTCTGTCCCTGCTCTATACCCGCTGAGCCCCTCTGTCCCTGCTCTATACCCGCTGAGCCCCTCTGTACCTGCTCTATACCCGCTGAGCCCCTCTGTACCTGCTCTATACCCGCTGAGCCCCTCTGTACCTGCTCTATACCCGCTGAGCCCCTCTGTACCTGCTCTATACCCGCTGAGCCCCTCTGTACCTGCTCTATATCCGCTGAGCCCCTCTGTACCTGCTCTATACCCGCTGAGCCCCTCTGTACCTGCTCTACACCCGCTGAGCCCCTCTGTACCTGCTCTACACCCGCTGAGCCCCTCTGTACCTGCTCTACACCCGCTGAGCCCCTCTGTACCTGCTCTACACCCGCTGAGCCCCTCTGTACCTGCTCTACACCCGCTGAGCCCCTCTGTACCTGCTCTACACCCGCTGAGCCCCTCTGTACCTGCTCTACACCCGCTGAGCCCCTCTGTACCTGCTCTATAACTGCTGAGCCTCTCTGCTGTCTGAGGAGAGCCTATCCTTTCCCCATGTGAGGCCATCCTAGCCTCCCAGCTTCCTGAGGCAAACCTTCTCATTCACCCTTCTCTGTCCTGTAGAATGGGAGAATGATATGCTGATATACCTACAGCTAACAACTATTGTTCCCGATTGTCTTGAGGTAACCAATTGTTTTCTGTATGATGGCACCGCCTATCAGACACGTTCTAATACTATACCCTGACCAAACTGGGAGGTATAAATCTATTGGAATTGATGGAAGAGAACTAGTTAGTATACCCCTTTTCCCCCGGTGGTTAAGAATGAATTTTTATTGAATCTTTTAAAATTACGTATACACCCGTGTGAAATGTGCAAATCACTACGCTGAATAGTATAGTCCCGATTATACGCTACAGTATTTCTTCATACTGCAGTGCGAACCCAGTAGACTATTGTGACATTGGGATCAGTCTGAGGCATGGTTTTTAATTGTAATATGGGCATGGATCACTGTATGAAGCCACTAAGAAGGGAGCTAGTGAGCATTAAAAGTTATGACAGCAGCGCACACTATAAAGATCAGGCAGGAACTGTCCAAAGCAGCAGCAAATCCCAATAGAAAACCTCTGGACAGTTCCTGACATGGACAGAGGTGGCAGCAGAGAGCACTGTGTCAGACGGGAGAGAATTCATCACTTCCTGCGGGACATACAGCAGTTGATAAGTACTAGAAGATGGGAGATTTTTACAAATCTGTATAACTTTTTGGGACCAGTAAATCAATCACTAAGGTACCCCTTTAAGGAAGCATACAAAAAAAACCTCCAACACCGGCAGAAAATCAATAGATAAAAAGGACTAAAAAAGAAAAATCTGGCAGATGTAACATGAATTTTTAACTACTTGAACTTTAGAATTTGACCCGAGGTCGGTAAACTTGCCGTGCACTGCCCACACGTCCATTGGCTGTGAAGCGTCAGCCTTTCCTTTGATCATACAAAGTAATCTCGCCCCACACACCCGCTTCCCTCCTCTTTACACCTGAGCTATAGATCTATCCTTTTCCATTGTATATCTGCAGATCACTGTTTGGACTTTTATATCAGCAATGCTTCTTACTTATGTTTTATAGTATCGGTTTACAATCAATGCTTTTAACTACATCCATCCTATGTTTTGCACTGTTATCATACCTTGGACCTGATGAAGGGAGTAGTAATATTCCTGAAATGCGTTGGCTGCATGATTCATAATATATATGTGCTGACGCACCCCCGTGGTAGTGTGGAGGTACGGCGGGTCACTTGCTAAGTGGTAGAGTGTGAGGCCAGCGGTATGGTGGTTGGCCGAGATGTAACCGGACCCTGAGATGTTATGTCGTGACGCCAGTGCCGGTTGGGCACACAGGTATGGTGGCACACCTGCTTTTATTTTAAAGGGCCGGTTACACCTTGCAACACACTTGATAGTACAGGATCCAGAGCTGAGATAAGAGTATAGCGAGTGGTACAGTCATGCCGACTGGGTTGCATGTTGTGAGATACAAAGAATCAGAGGAGCAGTGAGGAGGATGTCGTGAGAGTCCCGACCCAAGTAGTACTGTGCTCTGCCGAGATGTTGTAGGATGAGGTAGAAATAGAAGAATACTTGAGAATACCTGTGCCCGTGCTCGTCGGAATGAACCACCTATTGTCGGAATGACCCACCAGTGTCGGGTGACCCGTCCTAGAGGGTGAAACAAGGCCCAGACCTTGTTACCTGGGGTGAGCAGACTGCTGAGGGTTTCCTGCCGACACCAACGCTGCGAGATAGAGTTCCAAGGCTTCTAGCAACTTTTCTCTATCCTAGCTTTCTGCAGATACTGTCCTGCACTGTGACTCTCCTAGTCCACGGCGTGGGTTGAGTTACTCTCTGACTTGTCCTCTCTTGTGAAGAACTTAACTCTGCATAGTGTTGTGTAGAGTTACTTAAAGAGAAACTGTTAGCTATGTCTTGTCTTGCTTCCTCACTGTACAGAAACCTGACTAATGCTACGTTTGCACGGAACGATAATTCGCCCGATCGTACGATTAACAATGTCGGAGTAAGGTTTTTTTTTTTCATAACGATCAGCGTTTAGATGGTACGATATATTGTACAGAAATTCGTTTTGCGATCTCTTAAGCCTATCTCACACATTGGTTAAAATCGGCGAACGACTGTTCACATGGAACGATCTGCGATCTACGATTATCGTTCAAATTCGACTGTTATCGTGAGAATTCGCACAATAATCGTTCCGTGTAAACACAGCATAAGACTGACTTTTAAGGCTGGGGACATGGCAGAGGGCTAGGGCCCAATCAAACCACTGTAGGAAGCGCTCTAGCCTGTGTCCTTCCTATACAAAGTCCAACATCAAAAGACCCACACTTTCTTACACGATTTCCTATCTGCAGCCACTGTAAGGTGTAATGTGAATGGGTGAAGTGTGCACATAGAAGAAGTAGAGAAGATGATAGGAAAGGAGAAGAAGATACTCTTATTGGTTCACAGATCCCCGTGACATCTTACATAGCAGCATCTTGTGGTGAAATTTTATCACTACTACATCACCACTTACCTACAATAAGTACAGGCTTTTGCAAAAGGGTGTAACCAATAGCAACACGTGTGGTAGGACACCGCATCTACATCATATACAAAGTATTTCTTGTTCACATGAGTCCTTTCCGCTAACAACTAATGCCTAGGTCCTGGGTTTGGGGCCCTTGAGAAGCCAGAATTGTGATGCAGGGACATCTCCCTGTTTGTATCACTGTGGCTTGCATCAGGACCGGCCAGGGATATCCAGACAAGTGTTTGATGTCAATACCGTTCATGTTCAGCATCTAAAGGTGAGAGTAACACTATACAAAAACATCTCTCCTTTGTGTGACAGTGGCACATATGTTGTGGCTTGTATGTTTTTCAAATAATATCAAATAAAGTCTAGCCTCACTTGTGGCTGCTATAAACCTAGCCTCTCTTGCGGCTGCTATAAACCTAGCCTCTCTTGCGGCTGCTATAAACCTAGCCTCTCTTGTGGCTGCTATAAACCTAGCCTCACTTGTGGCTGCTATAAACCTAGCCTCACTTGTGGCTGCTATAAACCTAGCCTCTCTTGTGGCTGCTATAAACCTAGCCTCTCTTGTGGCTGCTATAAACCTAGCCTCTCTTGCGGCTGCTATAAACCTAGCCTCTCTTGCGGCTGCTATAAACCTAGCCTCTCTTAATATAGCATACAGCATAGATACAGTAAGGCGTTGTATTCTGATCCGGACAGAAATCTGTATAGAGTACATCCGCAATCCATATTTTATTGTGTATCCCCCCACCAAAAAAAAAATAAAATAAAATGCAGTGCTCGGTAATATCGTTGAACTGGTTCAAAAAAGATGCCGAACCCCTAAAAAGGTCACATGATCTGTGGATCAGAATGCGTACTTTTAAACTACAGATTGCGTGAACACTAACTTTAATACATAACTGCAGATCCGCAATTTCGGGCTGAATTACGGGTAATTACATGTAAATGAGCCCCAACAGAGTCAATCGGTAATAGAACCAAACCTACAACATAGATACGCTAATAGATCCAGGCTTTGTGCATAGGTACGGTAATAGAACCAAGCCTATTACATAGATACGCTAATAGAACATGAATTAGTGCATAGATACGGTAATGGAATCAAGCCAACTACATAGATACAGTAATAGAACCAAGCTTACGGAAATAAAATTTGTCACCTGTAATTTTCTTTTCCTGGAGTCCGAAGGCAGCACAACAATGGGTTAAGTTCAGGTTCCCTGGAACAAGTCAGAAGAGACTAATTAGCAGTAATTAACAATCAAAGATAATTAAGCTCCTATAAGACCGCAGAGAGACCACCAACACACTGAGTAGTATGCAGCAAAAAACAACTTTATTGGGGGGGCCTTTGTGCTGCCTTCGGACTCCAGGAAAAGAAAATTACAGGTGACAAATTTTATTTCCTTCCTGGACGTCCTCCGGCAGCACAACAATGGGATTTGTGAAGCCTTTTAAGGGGGGGAAATACTCTCTGCAGCCCCTCGTAGCACTTTTTTGCCGAAGGCTGAGTAGGTAGACATGTCTAATCTGTAATGTCGGATGAAGGTGGCCGGACTTGCCCACGTCGCCGCTCTGCAGATTTCTTCCTGCGGAACGCATCTGGATTCTGCCCAGGAGGTGGCAGTAGATCTCGTCGAATGAGCTCGGAGATGACTTGGAATTTCAAGACCTTCTTTATTGTAGCAGAAAGCTATAGTGTCTCTAATCCACCTGGACAGGGTGGGCTTGGATGCTTTATTACCTTCTGTTGATGAAGAAAAAAGAAGGAAGAGGTGTTCAGATTTTCTTACTGCACTGACTCTGCTCAGATAGCATAAGACTGATCTCCTCACATCCAGTAGTGCCACTGCAGGATCCGTAGAGTCAATGGAAGGCAGGACGATCTCCTGATTCATGTTGAAGGATGATGATACTTTGGGGCGAAACCCCGGAAGGGTACGTAATACTAAACAGTCACCCAGGTCTCTCAGGTAAGGTTCCCTCGATGACAGCGCCTGGAGTTCGCTCACCCTTCTTGCTGAAGCCATAGCGACCAGAAAAAGTGTTTTCCATGACACATATTTTATGTCTGCCGTTTCAAGTGGTTCGAATGGTTCTTGAACCAGATGCTTTAACACCAGGAGTAGATCCCAGGAAGGCAAGGGACTTCTTACTGCAGGTACTATATTCTTCACAGCTTTGAAGAAAGTCTTGACCATCGGATTATTCGAAAATTTCCCATTAAGATGTGCATTAATCGCTGTGAATTGCAGCTTCAAAGTATTTAGTTTCAGACCTTTTTTCAATCCTTCTTGCAAGAAGTGTAGAACTGAAGGGAGGGAAACTTCTGAGGTAGAAGGGCTGATGGTAGACTTAAAGACCTTCCAGATTCTTTCATGTCTTGAGCGTGTTTGGTTTCCTGGCTTTTGCTAAGGTTTGTATGACTTCTTCTGAGAAACCTTCTTGGCGAAGTTGATCTAGTTCACCAACCAGGCTGTTACGTGGAGTCTCTCGAGATCTGGGTGGTATAGTCCCCTCTGGGAAAGGAGGTCGGGACGAGGTGGTAGCTTCCAGAATCTTCCTCTCTAGAGTGACCAGACGAGCGAGAACCAGGCCCTGCGAGGCCAGAACGGGAGAATTAAGATGGCTTTGGCCCTCTCTTGTTTGACTTTTTCTAGAACCTTCTGAATCAGAGGAACCGGAGGGTAGGCATAGACAAAAGTTGTCTTCCAAGACATGGACATCCCGTCCAGCACGTAGGGGTTCTGATGACGGACCAGGGAACAAAACTTCTTGAGTTTTGCATTCTGACTGGTGGCCATCACGTCTACTTCTGGGAGACCAAACTTTTGGGTTATTTCCCTGAAGATCTTGGGGTTCAGGCACCATTCGCCCGGCATCAGGCGATGCCTGCTGAGGGCATCTGCTGTCACATTCAGGACCCCTCTTATGTGAACTGCTGAAATGGCAAGAATGTTCTTCTCTGCCCACTGGAATAGTAGTCTGCATTCCGACATCAAGGAATCGGATCTCGTTCCCCCTTGCTTCTTCAGATAGAAGACTGTTGCCATGTTGTCTGACTGCACCAAGACCTCTTTGTGGCGAATCAGAGGAAGAAAATGCTGTAACGCCAATCTGACTGCGTGCAGCTCTTTCCAGTTTGATGACATCATCCTCTCTTGTGAGGACCAAGCATTCTGGATCCACCTTTTCCCTACATGGGCACCCCAAGCCCAGAACGAGGCATCCGTGGTGACGGTCACTTTCGGACGAGGTAAGAGAGATACTCCTGTCTCTAGACGGCCTGGATGCAACCACCATGTCAGGTCTTGTCTTGTCTTGTGAGAAATGAATAGTGGCTTGTCTAAGGTTGAAGAAGTCCTCTTCCATGATGTCAGGATGTCCTCCTGAAGAGCTCTCGTGTGTGCCCGTGCCCAGTTCACAGCGTCTATGGATGATGTTAGGCAGCCTAGAGTCCTCATCGCTCGTCTTACTGAAGAATGAGGATGGACTATTACATTTCGGACTTCTGCTCTCAGTTTCCGGATTCTTTCGGTTGAAAGAGTAAGAGTCATTTGGTGCAAATCCAGAACAAATCCTAGATATTGGACCCTTTGTGCGGGAACCAGTTGAGACTTTTCTCCGTTTATGATAAACCCGTGTTCTTGAAGAAAGTTTAGAGTGGTGGCCAGCTGAGAGCGAAGGAGAGACTCTGACTGTGCTTTGATGAGCCAATCGTCTAAGTACGGTATTACGGTTATTCCCTGTAGACGAAGAGCTGCTGTTAGAACTACGGCCACTTTTGTAAATACCCTTGGCGCGGAGGACAGGCCGAAGGGAAGGCATGTAAACTGGTAGTGATTCTGAGTCTGATGATCGAGGATAGCTACTCGCAGAAACTTCCTGTGAGCTGGAATCACTGGAATATGCAGGTATGCATCTGTTAAGTCTATTAATGCAAAAAAATCGTTTGGCTGCAGACAGGCGATGACTGATTTTATATTTTCCATTTTGAAGTGTTTGGATACCAGGTGCCTGTTTAGGTAGGTTAGGTCTATTACTAGCCGGAACTTTTTGTTTGGCTTTGGCACGGTGAATAGTCTGGAATATACCCCTCGGCCTCTTTGACTGAATGGAACCTCTTCCAGGGCACCTTTCAACAGGAACTGCTGGACCAGGGGGGGGGAAGGTGAGGATCGGATGAGGTGTTTATGAAGAACTTGTCCTGAGGAATGGTTCTGAACTCTAGTGAGAGACCCACGGAGACGACTTTGTGCACCCACAAATCTTCTGTAGACTTCCGCCAGGTGGAAGAAAAATGTAGCAGCCTTGCCCCCACTGGTGGAACTGATAGCCTGGCGTCATTGCTCTGTAGATCTTTTGGACTGCGGCTTTTCCTTTTTAGGATTGTAGGTTGTCGAGTCTCTGGTCTGTCGGGAATTGCGAAAGCGAAAAGGCCTATAGTTTTTCTTAAATTTTGGTGAGGTGCGTCTCCGATGAAACGGTTTCCCAGGTTGTTTCTTCACAGATGAAGGATACACCGCCTCCTTGTCTTCATTGATATCTTTTAGAATTGGGTGAAGTTGGGGTCCGAACAGGCTTTCTGGATCAAAGGGGAGAGAGCAGAAATTATTCTTAGAGGAGAGATCACCCGACCATTGTTTAATCCAGAGACACCTGCGTATGGAATTCGTTAATGCCAGAGTGCGAGAACTCAAACGGAGAACATCAACCGGATAGTCACATAAAAATTCAGCGGCTCTTTTCATCTGAGGGATTTTATTAATAATATCCTCACGTGGTATTCCTTCTTCCAAATCTCTGGTCAGATGACTGAGCCAGGTGCGGAGAGCTCGGGCGACTGGGACTGCTGCAAGTGAAGCCTTAGCTGTAAAGGAAGCAGAGGAATAAGCTTTTTTAGACAGCGTATCTGCTTTCTTATCCATAGCATCCTTCAGTAATGTTGCTTCATCAGAAGGATAAACCGAGTTCTTGGATAGCTTAGCTACAGCTAGGTTTATTTTAGGGGGCAACTCCCATGCTTCACACTCTGTAGCGTCTATTTTATACAGATTTTTGAACCTGGCCCCAGGGTCCACCCTTTTCTCGGGTTTTTTCCAGTCTGCTTCGGGCCGCGCGTCACTTCCGGTTTGGGCACTTCCGGTGACGTCACTTCCGGATTTCCTGGCGCGCACGATTGGTCCGCAATCTTTGTGCCTCCCGCCGGAAGCACGTCATCCCCGGCCGTAACGTCACATCCGGTCTGACCTCCAATCCCGGAAACGCCATCTTGACACGTGGAGGACACCGGAGGACCCTAACTTCAGCAGAAACACCGGGGATATGCGGGACCGCACACAGGATAGAGTTATTGCAGGTACTCGCTGCATGGAACTCTAGAATAAACCTTCCTTAGCAGGAACCCTCGCTGCTATATTTAGGAAGGTTTAAGCCCACAATAGTGTTCTGAAACAAATAAAACATAATATTAGTATAAGACAAAAGTAAAAATATATAAATATAATAATAAAAAACCTGACTCCTAAGAGTCCACAGTCTCTTCTAAGATGTTTGCAGAAGAAATAAAACTCAGTGTGTTGGTGGTCTCTCTGCGGTCTTATAGGAGCTTAATTATCTTTGATTGTTAATTACTGCTAATTAGTCTCTTCTGACTTGTTCCAGGGAACCTGAACTTAACCCATTGTTGTGCTGCCGGAGGACGTCCAGGAATACATATATACGCTAATAGAACCAAGCTAACTACATAGATACGACAGTCAAGCCTGCTGCACAGTTACGGTAACAGAACCAGGCTTAGTGCATAGGTACGGTAATAGAACCAAGCCTATTGCATAGATACACTAATAGATCCAGGCTTAGTGCATAGATACGGTAACAGAACCAGGCTTAGTGCATAGGTACGGTAATAGAACCAAGCCTACTGCATAGATACGCTAATAGATCCAGGCTTAGTGCATAGACTGTAACCAGACTTCGTTCATAGATTCGGTAATAGCACCAATGTATAACACCTATGTGCCCTCACAATGTACGGCCCACACAGAACATTCCACCAGTTCAGGAGGTGCAGTGTTGTATATCCACAGGATACGCCATACTGGTAGGGAGCTGCATCTATCCTGAGAATAACCCCCTACCCCCCGGCCTGCCTGCAATAGGCACCCCGATACATCTACAAGAGTTGGCAGCAGAGAGCACTGTGTCAGACTCAGACTGGAATGAATACACCACTACCTGCAGGACATACAACTGATAAGTACTGGACTGGAGCCTGATTGACTGAGCAAGCTGGAAGCCATGCGATGTGATCCAGCTGGAGCTGACGGGGACCACGACTCATACTAGGTCCCTAGTATGAAATCTAGGTTTGTCAGTGTTTTTTCCTTCCTAGTGCCGGAGCTCTCCCTTAGGTGTTTTAGCCATCCAGATTATTGCACCGTTCATATGCCCCTACTAACCTACTGACTGCAGTAACCTCTCTGCTGCCCCAGTCAGATGCATCTTTGAGGAGAAGTGCCATGCGTATATCATTTTAGTAGTAAGGATACAGATATACATGCCCCTCATCCTTTTAGGCCCCAGCATTGCCCCGTTGACTCCCCAGCTCTTTATAGCACTTGTTTTCAGAATAATCTGATGCTATTGATTCCTGCTGCTTTGCCGCCATCTTGTGGCCACATTGTGTTTTGCCTTCAGTAGATTCTACTTTTTCTTTCCAACAGCCGAGGGCATGTGACGCCACCTAGTGTACAAAAAATGGAATAACCCTCTTCCTGATGGGGACACTTTCACTGTACAGGTCGCAAGTCTGGAAACTCTTCTCCCTCGATCTACCAGGGTTGCAGTCATCTGGGTAAAGGAGTTCAGAGTCATTGCCATTAGTGCATTCATCTGGAGATTAACCCCCCAAAAAAGGGTCCACATTAAAGGGGTACTCCGGCAAAAATATTTTCCTTTCAAATCAACTAGTTTTAGAACTTTATATAGATTTGTAAATTACTTCTATTTAAAAAAAAAAAAAATCCACAGAGTTCCAGTACTTATCAGCTGCCGTATGTTCTCCAGGACTGGAGAGAATACACAACTTCCTGCAGGACATACAGCAGCTGATAAGTACTGGAAATCTGGAGATTTTTTTTTAAAGAGAAGTGATTTACAAATCTGCATAACTTTCTGAAACCAGTTGATTTGGAAAAACTTTACTGGAGCACCCCTTTACCTACAATGCTGTAAATCATCAGCATGGATGGGTGTGGGGTCCTGTCATTTCATCTAGCGACTACAGTCCAAATGGGCTCAGCCTCAAAAGTCCAAGTCCCCTGGAGTGCTGAAGGATAGACCGCCTCCTCGCTCCCCTTCCATCTCTGAGCCCTGACTGTCAAAGAAGTGAGGAGACGTTCTATCCTTCAGCACGCCAGGTTCTGGGAACGTCTGTGACACCGGAGAATAAAAGCACTCTCCCATTCTATTACACAGCGTCCATGCAGAACCATACATTTCCATAGCTACAAGCAAAAAGATGAAACTGTGACCATGGAAATAAAGAGATACCGGATTATCAGATCTTCTGGATTACTGGAGAGTATAAACTAATACAAACTCTGCGGCATGTACTGTGTGATCGGGCCGGGTATGTGTACATAATATATACATACCAGCCACATATACATATTATATATACACACACGCACGCCTTACCACTCCTTTTAGGGCAGAGTGATGGACGGTAACTTAGACAACAAATTATATATATATATACTGTACAGAGTTGTGGGGGAGCTGCAATACTCAGCTGATGTCCATAATACAATTTGGCGATGACCAAGCTACCCTGATCATGTGATAGGGCCGAGCATACCTGCACACCAGAACAGCAGTCAGTTTCCTCATCTCACAGTGACTTGTATGGAGAGCGGCCAGGTAGAGAGCACAGGGGTTCCCACCCCACCCCCCCAGGGGGGTCTATCCCCATACAATAACCCCACCCCCCAGGGGGGTCTATCCCCATACAATAACCCCGCCCCCAGGGGGGTCTATCCCCATACAATAACCCCGCCCCCAGGGGGGTCTATCCCCATACAATAACCCCACCCCCAGGGGGGGGGGGGGTCTACCCCCATACAATAACCCCGCCCCCAGGGGGGGGTCTACCCCCATACAATAACCCCGCCCCTCAGGTACAATAACAGCATCAGACTGGGCAGCCACCATCTACTTTTCTTTTAATTTTACATGCATAATATTTCAGATCCGGACAGACCAGACTTTATGCATCCAGATGGATTTGTGCCTCGTTCCTGGTAAAAAAACAAAAAAACAAAATGGGCACAATGAATGGCAGAAAGCCGTCCCGAGAGCTGCGGCCTGAAACATTATAAAAACGGCAAAAAGAACGACTGTACATAAAACTTTACAAACAACATAAATTACAAGCCCCGGGGCGGGAGCTTTCACAGTAGTCTGTGAGACGGTAATACTGGAAGGGAGGGTCCCGCTCCTCACAAAGTCCCCCCACCAGGCGGCATAGGCCAAGTGTCCGGGCCCTCCGGCCGCTCAAGCGTCACAGGATTATCTTCAGTGCCTCTGGCGTCCATGACCAGTCACATGTAACGTGTGCAAAAAAACACAACATCCCGGCCTCCATGTACAAAATAATGGAGCACGTACAGCAAAGGAAGAGCTGCTGCTGCAGGGGGGAGGGAGTCACCGCTCAGGGTCCGGCTCGCAGTGCATGATCCGGATCTTCTCTGAACAGTGTTTTTTGTGAGCGGGCCAGTCCTTCTGTTGGCACTGAGTACCACAGTATCTCGCTAGTTGGCATCTACCACATATATTAAACTCACGGAGCTGAAAAACAAAGAAAAAAAAATGATATACTACAACTCCCAGCAGCCTCAGCCCCCTCTCCCTATACCCCAAGGAGCCCCGTACTCACCTGTTTTTCTATCATAGTACATGGGGGGTAGTGACATTCGTAGTAAGTACAGGAATTCTCTTCTTCTCGGACGACTTCTCCGTTAGCGTTATAGCAGCGAGTGACGTTCAGCAGAGGAAACAAGTCTTCTATGGGGTCAGTGGGAAGCTGCTGGATGGCCAACCAATAGAGAGACTGCTCCCTGCAAACAGATCAACACAGTCACCCCACCAGCAGAATAGTGATTACAGCTCTGGAGTATAATACAGGATGTAACTCAGGATCAGTAATGTATGTACACAGTGACCCCACCAGCAGAATAGTGAGTGCAGCTCTGGGGTATAATACAGGATGTAACTCAGGATCAGTACAGGATCAGTAATGTAATGTATGTACACAGTGACCCCACCACCAGCAGAATAGTGAGTGCAGCTCTGGAGTATAATACAGGATGTAACTCAGGATCAGTACAGGATCAGTAATGTAATGTATGTACACAGTGACCCCACCACCAGCAGAATAGTGAGTGCAGCTCTGGGGTATAATACAGGATGTAACTCAGGATCAGTAATGTAATGTATGTACACAGTGACCCCACCACCAGCAGAATAGTGAGTGCAGCTCTGGGGTATAATACAGGATGTAACTCAGGATCAGTAATGTAATGTATGTACACAGTGACCCCACCACCAGCAGAATAGTGAGTGCAGCTCTGGGGTATAATACAGGATGTAACTCAGGATCAGTAATGTATGTGCACAGTGACCCCACCAGCAGCAGCAGCAGAATAGTTATTACAGCTCTGGAGTATAATACAGGATGTAACTCAGGATCAGTAATGTATGTACACAGTGACCCCACCAGCAGAATAGTGAGTGCAGCTCTGGAGTATAATACAGGATGTAACTCAGGATCAGTAATGTATGTACACAGTGACCCCAGCAGCAGAATAGTGAGTGCAGCTCTGGAGTATAATACAGGATGTAACTCAGGATCAGTAATGTATGTACACAGTGACCCCAGCAGCAGAATAGTGAGTGCAGCTCTGGAGTATAATACATTACTGATCCTGAGTTACATCCTGTATTATACCCCAGAGCTGCACTCACTATTCTGCTGGTGGGGTCACTGTGTACATACATTACATTACTGATCCTGAGTTACATCCTGTATTATACCCCAGAGCAGCACTCACTATTCTGCTGGTGGGGGTCACTGTGTACATACATTACATTACTGATCCTGAGTTGCATCCTGTATTATACACCAGAGCTGTAATCACTATTCTGCTGGTGGGGTCACTGTGTACATATATTACTTATCCTGAGTTACATCCTGTATGTACACAGTGACCCCACCAGCAGAATACAGAGTGCAGCTCTGGAGTATAATACAGGATGTAACTCAGGATCAGTAATGTAATGTATGTACACAGTGACCCCACCAGCAGAATAGTGAGTGCAGCTCTGGAGTATAATACAGGATGTAACTCAGGATCAGTAATGTAATGTATGTACACAGTGACCCCACCAGCAGAATAGTGAGTACAGCTCTGGGGTATAATACAGGATGTAACTCAGGATCAGTAATGTCTGTACACAGTGACCCCACCAGCAGAATAGTGAGTGCAGCTCTGGAGTAGTATAGTTATGTTGGGTATTGTGCCCACATTCTGTTATTATAGTCATTACATGTCAGGTGTTATGTGCTCAGAGTATGGGGCTGGTGATCACACACTTTACTATTTGTATGGCGGCCTGGCACCCGCTGCAGGTATGGCCTCTAGTCCTCAGACTGGCTGATGATTCTATGTGATCTGTAACCCTCTTCCATCTGGTGAACTACTACTCCTTTCTCCCTAAGTCCACTAGTGCATACTAGGAGTTGTAATTCCACAACAGCAGATTAGCCACAGGTTACGTGACATCCGCCATTACCTCTGCTTGCTCGACACTTCTTCTATCTCAGGTTTCCATCCCCAGGGAACCAGCTGCAGATTGTCCAGTCTATTATCCACCGTGATGCCGTTGAGGTGTAAGACCTGGAAGCCGGGTGCAATCCCTCCTTTATGCCTCTGCCTAAAACAGGGTCAGGATTATTAAAGGGGTAGTTCACAAAAAAAAAAAAAAAAAATCTTTCAAATCAACTGATGCCAGAGATCTGTAATTTACTTCATTAAAAAATTTCCAGTCTTCCAGTACTTATCAGCTGCTGTATGTCCTGCAGGAAGTGGTGTATTCTTTCCAATCTTTCTATGGGGATTTGCTGCTGCTCTGGACAGTTCCTGACATGGACAGAGGTGGCAGCAGAGAGCACTGTGTCAGACTGGAAAGAATACACCACTTCCTGCAGTTGATTTCTTGAAAGGAAAAAAAAAAAACAACAACCCCTTTAAAACATGATATCTAATAATCACTGTATACACACACAGGGGTGGCCGGGTACTCACCATAACAATTCATGGAGCAGGCGTCCTGACCCCCGACCCTTGTACTTGTCAAAGGCGTAAGCAAAGATCTTGGCCCCATTGCCATCGGCGTCCACCTCCATCCGAGCCTGAGAAAGAGGGGGAAGAGGAAGATTTTACTATAAGAAAATCCCTTTAAATATCTGGATCCTATAAATGACTACAGTAAAACTTACTTCAAATGAGTAGTTGTCCACCAGGGGGATGTCCTGCTCATCGATCAGCGTATACTTTATCTGAAAGGAAAATGTCGGGTTAATTCTGCAGCCAATACAAGATCTCTGCTTGCTGTCAGTGAATGGGGCATCCCTGGTTATAGCCTGAGGCTGCAGAGGGGGTGATGCTCCACCTGAAAGCTAAGTGTAACAGTCTGCAGCCCGGAGTGATCAGCACAGGGGATTGTTCACACTGGATGAAACTGCAACAAACCCTCAGCTGTGATAATACATAAATGGGATTGTTTACCGCTCCCTGACAGCAAACAGGGATCCTGCACGTGAGGCCGGTGACGTAACCGAGGCCTGAGAGATCCCGGCAGCTTCAGGCAGGGACACACCCAATGTGTGGGAACAATCCGCAGGTGTCACACACCCAGCAGCAGGAGGAGCCATGGCCGACACTGAGAGAACAATGCACCCACCGCCCTACAGCCGGCACTGACTACAATCCCCATCATGCTAAAGCTTTGGCTGCCCACACATGATGGGGACTGTAGTTCTGTAACAGCCGAAGGGCCACAAGTGGGACACCTGTGCCATAGTGTTATCTGCCGCTGAGCATGATGGGAGTTGTAGTTCTGCCCCAGGTCAGAACCCTGGCAGATCAGACAGTAAATCTGGTCCATGTGCTGTTTGGCTGGGGCAGTCTATCGCTCGCTGTTATCAGCCACATGGGCTGGGGGCAGTCTATCGCTCGCTGTTATCAGCCACATGGGCTGGGGGCAGTCTATCGCTCGCTGTTATCAGCCACATGGGCTGGGGGCAGTCTATCGCTCGCTGTTATCAGCCACATGGGCTGGGGGCAGTCTATCGCTCGCTGTTATCAGCCACATGGGCTGGGGGCAGTCTATCGCTCGCTGTTATCAGCCTCTGCAGCTGGGGGCAGTCTATCGCTCGCTGTTATCAGCCACATGGGCTGGGGGCAGTCTATCGCTCGCTGTTATCAGCCTCTGCAGCTGGAGGCAGTCTATCGCTCGCTGTTATCAGCCTCTGCAGCTGGGGGCAGTCTATCGCTCGCTGTTATCAGCCTCTGCAGCTGGGGGCAGTCTATCGCTCGCTGTTATCAGCCTCTGCAGCTGGGGGCAGTCTATCGCTCGCTGTTATCAGCCTCTGCAGCTGGGGGCAGTCTATCGCTCGCTGTTATCAGCCTCTGCAGCTGGGGGCAGTCTATCGCTCGCTGTTATCAGCCTCTGCAGCTGGGGGCAGTCTATCGCTCGCTGTTATCAGCCTCTGCAGCTGGGGGCAGTCTATCGCTCGCTGTTATCAGCCTCTGCAGCTGGGGGCAGTCTATCGCTCGCTGTTATCAGCCTCTGCAGCTGGGGGCAGTCTATCGCTCGCTGTTGTCAGCCGCAGGGGCTGGGGTAGTCTATCGCTCGCTGTTATCAGCCTCTGCAGCTGGGGCAGTCTATCGCTCACTGTTGTCAGCCACAGCTGGAGGCAGTCTATCGCTCGCTGTTATCAGCCTCTGCAGCTGGGGGCAGTCTATCGCTCGCTGTTGTCAGCCGCAGGGGCTGGGGTAGTCTATCGCTCGCTGTTATCAGCCTCTGCAGCTGGGGCAGTCTATCGCTCACTGTTGTCAGCCACAGCTGGAGGCAGTCTATCGCTCGCTGTTATCAGCCTCTGCAGCTGGGGCAGTCTATCACTCGCTGTTATCAGCCTCTGCAGCTGGGGGCAGTCTATCGCTCGCTGTTATCAGCCGCAGTAGCTGGAGGCAGTCTATCGCTCGCTGTTATCATCCGCTGAGGGCAGTCTATCGCTCACTGTTATCATCCGCTGGGGGCAGTCTATCGCTCGCTGTTATCAGCCGCAGTAGCTGGAGGCAGTCTATCGCTCGCTGTTATCAGCCGCAGTAGCTGGAGGCAGTCTATCGCTCGCTGTTATCAGCCGCAGTAGCTGGAGGCAGTCTATTGACCGCTGTTATCAGCCACCAGGTGATCACTGACTATGGATAATAGAAGTAGTAAAGCGGCTGCAGTAGTATAACTCTCATGGTGCCCGGACATGGAGGGGTTGTAGTTTTGCAGCCACTTCCTGCGCCCTCTGCAGGTGGGGTGACTACCGCTGCATTACCCGGGTCACCCACTAGGTGACGCTGCGGCACCGCCTCATCTGCTGACAGCGCCCTAAGCGGCCGGTTTTAAACCTGGACAGGGGGTGGAGCCAACAAGCCTCCGCCCACAAGCGGGTGTGCCCACACGAGACCTACGTACCAACGTGTTTGACCTGCCAATTAGTCGTTATTATTAATAGGTGGGCGACTAATGGCGGGCAGCCCCGAGCCCGGGTCTCACCTTGCCGGCCACCCGCCCGAGCCGCACGATGCCGAGCTTGAAGTCAGTCATGGCCGGTGTGAGGTGAGGGAGTGACAGACGCACGCCGCTTCTCCTGCCCGTCCACCTGGAAGGAGCTGAGCCTGCTGCGTTCTCGCTGCGTCTTCTGTGGACGAGCCCCTCCCACTTGGCCGGTAACGGTCGCCGGTGACGCCAGGGATCGACCGACCGGGCTCGCCCCGACGCCGCACGAGGGAGACCTGGGCTGCCACGCACCGCCTCTCCCCCTGCCGCGCTCTCAGGCGACACCCAGAAGGGGCGGGGCCAGGGACGCCGGCGGACCAATCACAGGAGATAACGACGGGAAGACTATGGCGCGCGGCCGGTAGACGCGAGCCAATCAGGGAGCTCGATGGGCGGGTCCTGTCGGCCTTTCTTGACGCCACGAGGGGAAGGGGCGGGCCGGGCTGACAAGTGACGTCAGTTTCGCGGGAAAAAGAATTTCTAGGCGCCAGCTAGTGACGTAAGCGCCCGAGGAACAGGTGTCAGGAATTAAAGGGCCAGTACAGCTGTGGCTGCACAGGTCGCGCGGAGCCTGCCGGGAGTTGTAGTTTTAGTCGTGGGCTGTAGACATGACCCCCCACATATTGTATGTCTGTCTGGGGATCACTCCCAGATAATAGAGTATTGTGTTTAATGGATTTTCCGCTCTGTTGTTCACATTGCAGAATTTTCTGCTACAGATCCACAAGTCAATTCTTTGGGCGGATTCTGCTAGAGGAATCCTATAGAAGTCAATGGGGGCTTAAATTCTGCCAGACAAGACAGACTTTGCACATACCAGATCCGCAGAAGATTTCATGCTGCAAGTTTGCAGCGAATCCATGTAGTTTGAGGTTGACTGGCCCCCTTTAACCCCCCGCCCACAGCCCAAAGCATACAGTACCTGCCCGGCGCCGCCGCTGCCCGTGAGGCTCCTGTCGGTGCTCATCAGCCAATCAGTGCATGGCAGAATACTTGCCTATTCTTTAATGTGAACATACCCTAACACACGGCAGCAGGAAGCAGACCAGACAAGACCTCTATTAGAGTTCCCATTCTTCTTTAATAACAATAATAATAATGCTTTTATTTGTATAGCGCAGACAGATTCCGCAGCACTTTGCATAGTTTCGCCAATTATTGCTCCCTGTCCCCATATTAGGACTCACAATCTAAATCCACTTATCTGTATGTTTTGGGTGTGAGAGGAAACTGGAGTACCCGGAGGAAACCCACACAAACACGGAGAGAACATACAAACTCTTTGCAGATGTTGCCCTTGGTGGGATTTGAACCCAGGACCCCAGCGCCACCATGCTATTCAGCTTTGGCACAAAAACTGCAATGGTGGTTTTCCAAAAAACTTCCAGGTTGAAAACCAGCCTCAGCCTATGTTCCCACACAGTATTTTTGCTACCAAAACCAGGAGTGGATGGAAAACAAAGAAAGGCTATGTTCACACACTGCTGAAATTTAGTGGATAACCACCATTTAAAAACCATGATTGAAAATAAAAAAGCACCAAGCACCAGTTTAGGCGTTTTGGCTGATAACCCTCAGTGTGTGACGGCAGCCCTTAGGTCTTCAGTCTTCTGAGAGAGTCAGCTTCCTCCAGTGCGGCTATAGAAATTAAATGTAGGACTTGCTGCTCCAGAATTTCTCTTCTGTTGCCATCTAGTCCTTTTGAAATTAAAAACCTTCCTAAGGGAAGGGGTTCTGAAGAGAATATCCATACCGGATAGTACTTATAACCCAGGGATCCTGAATTGTAGATGCCCAGGCTTCCCAAAAATTTGTAAGCCGCCCGCCTACCGGAATCTTTTCGTAGTCAAAAATTGGGCTTCTTTGTGCCCACCTTTGCCACCTGTCTGGAGGTGCCTCTTCTATGGGATAAGATCCCTCTACCTCTATTGGAATACCTGGATTGCCTTCCTCTCTGTGGGATCTCCCTCTTTTAAACTGCCTCCGAGCTGTAGGTAATTGAGAAAGGGACTTCCCCTTCTTATCCGACAACTCCTCCATAAGGGAATCCAACTCTGCCCCGAACAACCTCCCCTGGTAATACCCAAGGTTGCAGAGATGGTACTTGAATGGGTTATCACCTGTCCAAGGGTTTAACCATAAAGCCCTTCTACCTGCGGTAGAAAGGGCCATTGTTCTGGATGCCAACCTAATCTGTTGGGAGAAGGCATCGCAGAGGAAATCAATTGCTAGATTGATCTTCTTCTTAAATTGTGAGAGAATGTCATCTCTCTTCACTCCCTTCTCTATGTCTTCTTGAGACTTAGCTAGCCACCTCCTTAGTGACATACCTCAAAGGAGGACACCGAAACAGACGTCTGAGCGGCAGCAGCTGAGTATGATCTCGTTAAGGCCACTTCTACTCTTCTGTTTATTGGGTCCTTTAAGCTGGACCCATCCTCTGCTGGTACTATGGTGAGTTTTGAAAGCTTTGCTATGGCCACATCTACTTTTGGTAGAGCTATCCAGTCCTTGGTCTGCTCCTCCCTTACATTATACATCATCTTGAATCTTTTACTGAGGACCGCCAATTTCTCCATTCTGCTTGGATCACTTCCATAATTTTGTCCTCCAGGTAGAAAGCTCTGCCCCTGGAGGTGGATGGTGCTTCTGCATTTTCAGCTGGACTAATTTCCGCCAATACAGCCTTCACCAGCTTCTGAATCCTGTCAACTGGAAAATAATTATTTTCCGGTCTGACCTCCTCTCCTTCTGAGGATGCAGAATCTAAAGCGGATGATGCGTCAGCTTCATCAATTATAATAAGTTCCTGATCCGAATGTGACTCCGGAGGAGAAGAAAGGCTTCTATGGGCTCTCGTCCTTGGTCTACCCCTCAGGGAGTCCTTCAACTCCCCAATGGACTGCCGAATGAAGTCCTTCACCCAGACTACAACATCTTGAATGGAGGGCTCATCCCTGTTTGGTAAGTTTCTGCGACAATTCTGGCACAACATAGAATCAGCACCATCCGGAAGGGGTGTATCTATGGTAAAAACACATTACATTACCCTATTGGTATATGACTGCGAGGTATAAACCTCGACTTACCACACTGGATACAGGATAAATTCTTCTTTTTTGAAGTGGTTTTGCGTCCAAGAGAACCTCTGCCAGATTCCAAGGAAGACATCTATAATACATATTAGGGAGAAGGGTGAGACGGTCGGCACTATTAGTTCGCAGGTGAAACTCTTTGAAGCACAAGGAAGGAGACTCTAGAGAGGTTTGCATATGGGGTGCTACCGTGCACTATATGAAAACAAGTTCATTCCAATAGTGATACGAAGAAAAGAAAGCAGCAAGGTGCACTCACCATTTTGCAGTAGTGTAGCTTTATTAAGGATTAAGGTTCAATCCATGCGAGTAGTGTGGACGCCAACACCCTCCACTGGGATGACAGCCGTTTCACGCCCTAATTCGGCGCTTCGTCAGATCAGCGCCGAATTAGGGCGTGAAACGGCTGTCATCCCAGTGGAGGGTGTTGGCGTCCACACTACCCGCATGGATTGAACCTTAATCCTTAATAAAGCTACACTACTGCAAAATGGTGAGTGCACCTTGCTGCTTTCTTTTCTTCGTACATCTATAATACATATGTAGCATTAACCCCTTAACGACATCGGGCGTAAATTTACGCCCTGATGCCGGTAAGGGAGTTCAGAGCGGGGCCGCGCGGCGACCCCGCTCTGAACCGCGGCGGTCCCGGGTGCCGCGTGTAGCCCGGGACCGTAGGTATTAGCGGGCACGGTCCGATCGCCGTGCCCGCTAATACAGTAATCAGATGCAGCTGTCAAACATGACAGCTGCATCCGATTACCGGACGCAGCGTCATCCCTGGTGTCTAGTGGGGAGATCGCTCCTCCGGGATGTTATCCCGGAGGAGCGATCTCCGTAAATGAAGCCGGCCGGGGACCGCTCCAAGATGGCGCCGTCCCCGACTCGGCACTCGTTTACTTCCGGCTGCAGCAGCCGGAAGTAAACGAGTGCCTATCTCATGGATCTCTGCAGCATAGATATGAGAGATCAGTGTACTTATACTAGAAGTCCCCCAGGGGGGCTTCTAGTATAAGTGTAAAAGTTAAAAAAAAAAATTTCATTATTAGTAAAAAGCCCCCTCCCCTAATAAAAGTCTGAATCACCCCCCTTTTCCCAGGTTATAAATAAAAGTAAATAAATAAACAAACATGTTTGCTATCGCCTAGTGCGTAATCGTCCGAACTATTAATCACACTCCTGATCTCGCACGGTGAACGACGTAAGCGCAAAAAAATCCCAAAGTGCAAAATTGCGCATTTTTGGTCGCATCAAATCCAGAAAAATTGTAATAAAAAGCGATCAAAAAGTCGTATATGCGCAATCAAGGTACCGATAGAAAGATCACATCATGGCGCAAAAAAATGACACCTGACACAGCCCCATAGACCAAAGGATAAAAGCGCTATAAGCCTGGGAATGGAGTGGTTATAAGTGTCGTATATTTGTTGACAATGGTTTAAATTTTTTACAGGCCATCAGATACAATATAAGTTATACATGTTACATATCGTTTTAATCGTAACGACTTGAGGAACATATATAACAAGTCAGTTTTACCCCAGGGCGAATGGCGTAAAAACACGTTTCCCCCAAATAAACAAAATGCGTTTTTTTTTTCAATTTCACCACACTTTGAATTTTTTTCTGGTTTCGCAGTGTACTTTATGCAAAAATTCAGCCTGTCATTGCAAAGTACAATTAGTGACGCAAAAAATAAGGGCTCATGTGGGTCTCTAGGTGGAAAAATGCAAGTGCTATGGCCTTTTAAGCACAAGGAGGAAAAACCGAAAACGCAAAAATCGAAATTGGCTCTGTCCTTAAGGGGTTAAAATATACTGTCAAGAATATCCCCAGCATGTCCATCAGAGTGTCATTACCTTGCTTGTAGAGACTCCTCTGCTAAACTTTCACCAGAATAAGGATTCAGCAATGAGAGCTGCGGCACAGCCTGCAATACAGCAACTAAGAACCCCAAACTGCACCTCCTTAGTGAAACACCCGGTTTAAATGGGCGCTTTTGGCGCCGACTCCGCCTCTTATTAACGCCCCCCTAGGGGGGCGGATGCATGAGTGGGCTAGTTATACTAGAGGGGGTGGAGTTTTTTATTTTAACTCATTAAAATATTCCCTTGTCCATGGGTTTACAGGGGCAGAGACACCCCATCTGTTGTGCTGCCAATTAGGACGATAGGGAAAAAAATATTACCGCATAGTGAACGGTGTGAAAAAGAAGCAGTAAAAAAAAATGGCAGGATCGCTGATTTTTTTATTACATTTTATATATAAAAAAATTATAAAACGTGATCAATCTAAACAAACTAGAGATCAGGCCCGTAGGTAAAAGAATAGAAGCGCTATAAGAGTCACAATACGGCCATTTTAAATATACATATGTGTAAAAAAAAGTTTTACTGTTAATAACAATAGTAAAACATTAGAAAACCTAGTAAACCTGCATATCGCTGTATTCAGACTGACCTATAGAATCAAGATAAAAAAAGAGTTATCGCTTATAGAAGGCAAGGAGGAAAAAAACGAAAATGTAAATTGTCGCGGTCCTTTGGTCTCTGTCCTAAAGGGGTTAAAGTAAATTTACCATTAGGCACATAGATTTTTTATCATGAGCTGATTGGCTCAGGGATCCTGTTGGCACGGTTCTTTTTTTTTTTCCGGAACATCACCCGAGAACAGGAAAAAAAATAAAATAGACCGTGCCACCGGGATCCCTGTGTCGATCAGCTCATGGTTAAAAAAAAAAAAAAAAAAGTATGATATATATATATATATATATATATTAGTCCTGTTACATTCTATGGGTTAGGATGGGATCTCGCTGCCGTCTGCCACAGTATATGTACATCCTGCTCTTGGCAGGTACCTGTAGCAGTGTGAATGCGCTCATACATATCAAGAAATCACCGTCATTTCTCAGTCAGTTGGAAAATGGCTCCTGGTTTCCACATGTCTATAAAATGAGGTGCCCAGGACTGCTTTTGGGCCATTGTACATTGTCACATTACCGGGGTCAGTAACCATGGAGACACATAACTCTGCATAGGGCATGGTACTAAATTCAGATCTGTGATTGGATGGATGAAGAGATGTATGGCGCCGTCTTAATCAGATACTGTTGCCCATAGCAACCAATCACAGCTCCGCTTTCATTTTACTAGAACTTTATGAGAAGTGACAGCTGAGCTGATTGGTTGCTATGGGCAACAGCCTGTCAGTATATCCAGAGATGGGGACAGGACGTATGGCTGTACTACAAGCGCCATGATAAACCCTGGATGTATCAGATTTTTTTCTTCACTGCTCTTCCCGGTGCTGCGCTCCATGTGTTACAGCCAGGCTCTGGATCAGCGGAATGGTTGGGAGGTATCCGGAGGATGAATACATGAGTGACCCGGCTGACGCTGACTCAGCAGGTGTATTCATCCACACTTGCTGCCGCGGACGTGATCTGCTGACTGCAGCCGTATCCCTAATGTGTCCGCTATGAGCTCACAGCTATACAATGGGGGAGACGGATGTGAGGTCTGTACATGAGTGACTGAAGACCCAAGCCGGGACATCTTATACGGCAGGAGTGGGGAACCTTGGCCCTCCAGCTGTCACAAAACTACAACTCCCATCATGCCTGGACAGCTAATGATGGGAGTTGTAGTTTTGTGGCAGCTGGAACGCCAAGGTTCCCCATCACTACTTCTGTTAGTGAATCTCCTTTACTGTTTTCTACACTTGCCATGAGGTTCAGCACATACACTATGGAGGACAGAAGTATCAGCCCCTCCACAAGTTTTCAGCACATTCTGCACCCATAGACATCACTATGGAGTCGCTCCCCCTCCGCAGGTATAGAAGCTTCTGCTCTTATGGGGTTTTCTACAGATCAGGCAGTGATGTTGGGGATAGGCCAGGCTCACAGTCTCCATGGATGGGTTTGGTGTCCAGTCACGTTCCCCCATATATCTATGGACCTTGCTGTAAGCTCTGGGGAAGCAGAAGAGGCCAAACCTAAACTGTCCCCACAAAGACAGAGGCAACAACTGTCCACAATGTCCTGGTGCTGAAGCATTAAGATTTCCCTTCACTGGAGCAAAGAGGCCATAGAGAGGTGTGATCCATCACAGAACACGTCTCCTCTGCTCCAGAGTCGTGGTGGCAGCTTTACACCCCTCCAGCTGACACTGAGCATTGTGCTGGGTGATGTAAGGCCAGCATACAGCTGCTCAGCCATGAAGCTCCCAGCGGGCAGTCTTTGTGCTGATACCAGATGAGGTTTGGTCTCTGCAGTTATGGAGTCAGCAGAACGGTGGTGACTATTCTACACTATGCTCCTCAGCACTCAGGAACCCCGCTGTGTAATGTATGTGGTCTCCACTTCATAGCTGAATCTCTGTGGACCCTAAACATTTCCTGCTAATTAATAACATGTCAGATGATGTTGACGAACAGCAGCTTAGAGGAAACCTATTCCTTTACAAATGTCTAAGGACAAACATCGGCTCAGAATGATGTTATAGATGGAAGGAACTACAGCACCATCCCCTGTGTATGGTCCCGTGTACAGAGCAATGCTGCAGGGCCATACACAGTGTAAGTGCTTGTGCAAGGGGCAAAACCCCTTCTAACCGCTCATTGGCAGGAATGGTGACAATTTACCTTGATAACCCCTTTAAGGCTGGGACTATATGACATCTGTTATATACAGTTAATGTATTAGATGTAGCATTGCAACATTCAGCTTACCAGATCACTGCCACAAAGCAATAAGTAGCGATGAGCTAATTTACAGTACAAACTAAGGAATCGCTTCATGAGCTCAGGTGCCATCAGTGCCACTCCTCCCGGGGGCTTGGAAAAGCTGAATCCAGTCCTTGGAAACTTCACAGGTCGGATCTAGCTTTTCCAGGCAGCCAGGGAGAAGCGGCACAGACTCCAGAGGCAGCAGGCTGACAAGCCGAGCTAACAAAGCGATTTACTTAGTTTTTACAGGTAACTGCTGCCAGACATCCAGTGTATGGATCCTTACTGCAATCTATTCATCCCCTATTGTATAAGGGTGTAAACTGAGATTACTACAGCAAGATTAGATATCCAGGGGTTAGATCCTCAGCAGTACAGACTACTGCTCCATTCAAGCCATGACCCCCCCCCCCCCCCCCCATTGACACATCTGAGTGCTGGTGGCTAGCTACATAGGAAAATAAGAGCATTAGGAAAATAAGAGCATTGGCCACTTTAGGACACCCATGTTTTTATACAAGGGGCAGGGGCTTCTGTTCAGAATCCTCTTACCACAGCAGATTCATAGCCCGGCTCAACCTGCCCAACACAGTGTCTTATGTCAGCTAAACTATGGCTGACATCTGTCCTACACAATCCATGGCTCTACAGCTGCTGAAGACTACAACTCCCAGCATGGCCTTTGGCTGTAAGAGCATCCTGGGAGCATAGAGACAAACCAGATTGGCTTGCACTGTAATAGGGAATGGATCCAGAAGCCTCATCCATATTATATATTCCACCCTTTAAGACAGTGCTTCTCAATTCCAGGCCTCACCAACAGGTCATGTTTTGAGGTTCTCCTTAGTATTTCACAGGTGATATAATTATACTCGTGCATCAGGTATGATCACAGGTGTGCTTTGTATGGGATATCCTCAAAACATGACCTGTTTGTGAGGCCTGAGGACTGGAATTGAGAAGCACTGCTTTAAGGGGTACTTAAAAAAAAAAAAAAACTCAAATTAACCTGTGCCAGAGATTTGTAATTTACTTCTATAAAAAAAAAAAAAAATCAAAAAATCTCCAGTCTTCCAGTACTTAACTGCTGTATGTCCTGAAGTGGTGTGTTTTCTCCAGTCTGACAGTGCTCTCTGCTGCCACCTCTGTCCATGTCAGGAACTGTCCAGAGCAGCAGCAAATCCCCAGAGAAAACCTCTCCTGCTCTCCAGTCTGGAGAGAAACAACTTGCTACGGGACATATAGCAGCTGATAAGTACTAGAAAACTTTTTTAAAAATAGAATTACTAATCTCCAGCACTGGTTGATTTGAAAGAAAAATTTTGGTTAACTCCTTTAAGCCACTGTAAATCAAGACAGGACAGAGAGTGAGGATCAAAGTTTTATTGCTGAAAAAAATATTCAGGTCCTCTTCATGGATTTAGCTCTGTGGGGGAAGAGAAAGAAAGAGGTTACAGGAGGCAGGGACCATGGTGGTATGAGATGTAATAGGAGCGGCACTTACTGCTGGGCACTCCACTGCACCGCTGTTAATGTCATCTATGATATCGTGGGGGTGTCTGCCGTCCACATTGCAGCCCACGGACTGTGCCGTGCCCAGGATCTCTTTGATGGTTCCTATAGATGAAAGGAGATTTAGCATTTATGGAGGACAGATCCAGAAACACTATATACCAGAGGCCGCACCCAATCACTCACCGGACAGCTCTCTGGCCAGAGATCGGTGCCTCATCTGACGGGCGATACTAATCACTTCATCCATGCTGACGTTACCGTTGTGTTTTACTGTTGATATAAGCAGAAGCTGCGGTTAGGTCCGGCCTGGATACTAGTCAGCAATGTCTCCGTCCTTACGGCACAGAGTCACTCACAGGTGGGGTGAACCTGTTTCCTAGAGGTGGAGTCTTCTCTTAGCACACCACTGGATTATACACAGCCACATCAGGCTGCTATAGTGGCGGGTGGCTGTACAGGGTCTCCATAGAGGGGAGAATATGTGAGCACTTACTGTTCTTCTGCTTCTTCCTGTCACGGGGAGGCTCCTTGAGGGCCTTGATGATCAGAGCGGATGCCGATGGCACAACCTCAATCTGCAGGAAGGATAAACCATGTGAGGCTCGTCATTAGGGGATATCCAGATGAACACAGCGCCTCCCCTGTCCATGGTTTGTGTCTGGTATTGCAGCTCAGGGCAAGTAAAATGAATGGGACTTAGCTGAAATGCAACCTGGGACACTTTTGCAATAGAACAGGCATGCTTGTATGAACCCATATAATTTCTTCCCCACTTGATTTAAAGGGGTACAATATTTTTCTTTCAAATCAACCTGTTTCAGAAAGTTATATAGATTTGTAATTATAAATACAAATCTCCAGTGTCCCAGTACTTAGCTGCTGCATGTCCTGCAGGAAGTGGTGTATTTTCCAGTCTGACAGTGCTCTCTGCTGCCACCTCTGCCCATGTCAGGAACTGTCCAGAGCAGGAGAGGATTTCTATGGGGATTTGCTGCTGCTCTGGACAGTTCCCAACACGGACAGAGGTGGCAGCAGAGAACACTGTTGGACTGGAGAGAATACATCACTTCCTGCATGACATACAGCAGCTGAGAAGTACTGGAAGACTGGAGATTTTTTATTTAGAATTACAAATCTATGTAACTTTCTGAAACCAGTTGATTTGAAAGAATACTGTCGCTGGATTACCCCTTTAACTTCTCAGCTGTGTCTTCTTACTTACTCTACATTCTCTTCCATGTACCCAGTCTCTCGGCACAGAGTCAATCACATGCAGACTGACCCTGTTTCCTAAGATGGGGTTTTACTCTTAGCACACCACTGGAATATACTAGGTCACTGGAGGACCAGCATAGTGGCGGGTGGCTACTCTGCAAATACCAGTCTATCAGAATTACCCAATACTGTAAGAGGCAATACCCTTGAGTGGTCAAGGAAGATCAGCTGACTTGCAGGATTCCTATTTCGCCAAATTAAATGACAACTCCAGCCAAAACTATTTATTACTTAAGAAAGTTAGGCAGATTTCTAATGTACATTAATTATGGGAAATGCACATGTAGGGCTATTTCCCTTAATTTAGTAGATCAGGGAGACTTCAGATTCTCAAAAAAAAAAAAAAAAAAAAAAAAGATTACGTCACAAACTGGGGGTGTAATTACAATGGAGTGTCCAGCAGGGGTGCACTATATATACAAGTCAATGAGTACCATTGACTTCTATATATAGTGTGCCCCTGCTGGACACTATTGTAATTACAATGGATGTGTATGTAAATGGTATACAGTGTTTTTGATTGAATACATTTATGGAATACTTAGGGGAGCAAGAACCGCCGCATGCCCGCCGCTCTGGACTAGAGTAGTAGCTGGGTTATATCGCCGCCGCTGCTGCTGATAGCTGCTGCACAGTGATGAGCGGCTTCCCCTATCATCCCCCTTCGCTCCCCCCTACTCCTCCGGCCAAACTTTACACTGACTGTGATGGCTGACTGTCCGGCGCCGCTCTCCGATCACACATGCCGGCCAGGGACACCAGGAAGCACCGTGAGCCAGCATGTGTGATCGGAGAGCGGCGCCGGACAGTCAGCCATCACATGGTCAGTGTAAAGTTTGGCCGGAGGAAGGGGGAGCGAAGGGGGATGATAGCTGCTGCACAGTGATGAGCGGCTTCCCCTGCACCTATCAGCAGCAGCGGCGATATAACCCAGCTACAACTCTCCCATCACCATGAGTGTAGTAGTTGAGTCTAGTCCAGAGCGGTGCGCGTTCGGTAGCGGTTCAGCGGGCGGGCCGTGGTTTGGAGAGTTACTGTACTGATTGAATACATTTATGGAAATCAAAAACACTGTATACTGTATTACATTTACGTACACATCCATTGTAATTACAATGGAGTGTCCAGCAGGGGCGCACTATATATAGAAGTCAATGAGTACCATTGATATATATATATATATATATATATATATATATATATATATATATATATATATATATATATATATATATATATATATATATATATATATATATATATATATATATATATATTATATATATATATAATATATCAATGGTACTCATTGACTTCTATATATAGTGCGCCACTGCTGGCGATCCATTGTAATTACACCCCTGGTTCGTGACGTCTTTTTTAGAGAATCTGAAGTCTCCCTGATCTACCAAATTAAAGGACAACTCCCGCGGGACCCCCCCCCCCCCAAAAAAAACAAACAAACACCAGACACCATACTCACCATCCCTCCGGTGGCGATCGCCACTCCCATTCGCCCGCCGTCCGCCTCACCGTCACCGCCGTCCAGCGATCTCTGATTTCTGGGTCCTGGGGATGGAAAAGGCTGCCAGTGCGCTTGCGCACCGGCAGCCTTTTCATTGGCTGGAGCGCATCACATGGCTTCCAGCAACCTCAGCCAATCAGGGCTGACGAAGCTGGAAGCCATGTGATGCGCTCCAGCCAATGAAAAGGCTGCTGGTGCGCATGTGCACCAGCAGCCTTTTTCCGTCCCATTCACTCTCTATGAAGACGCCGAGGAGGAAGAAGACCCGGACCGCCCCCCAGCTCTGACGTCGTCGTCACCAGATGCCGCCCGGGAGAAGAGGACAGTGACGATCGTAATAGGTAATGTATATGACGATCGTAATAGGTAATGTATATATTCTTTAACTTCTGGGCGGGGGGGTCAGGGGTCCGAAAGTGGGGGAAGGGGGCCAGACCGGGTATTTAACCACATTACAAAGTTATATAACTTTGTAATGTGTGTTAAATAAGCTAAAAAAAATTTTTTCCGTGGGAGTTGTCCTTTAAGGGAAATAGCCCTATATGTGCATTTCCCATAATTAATGTACATTAGAAATTTGTCTAACTTTCCGTAAGTAATAACATTAAAAAATAGTTTTGGCCGGACTTCTCCTTTAAGTGATTGAGCACATGCTCAGACTCCAGCCCTGCAGTATAGCCTTGGCTGTCCAGGCACGGAGCCGGAGGGCATTAGTCTGACACTGCTGGTCTAATATATTATATAGGCTAGAGCTCCACGTCGTCCCTACAGGACACCAGTGACACTCCCATACCATTACATTATGCAGATCCCCCATAGTGTTGCAGCTCAGCAGGGTACATCTATGGCACCACTGTCCTGCCCGTCAGCTCTATATGGCGGTATATATACACGGTACAGATATGGGCACAGTACCTGAGCCTGTCTGTTCTGGATGGTCAGCTTGACAGTGATTCTCAGCCCCTTCCAGTCACCGGTTGCCTTGGCAATGTCATCACCAACTTTCTTGGGAGACTGAAAGGAGAAGGACACGTTAGATCAGGATTCTTACCCTAGATATGAGCGCACCCCCCCCCTCCCCCCCCCCCCCGTAACGCCCCATGTAACAAACAATATGGAAACTTACCAGACCCAGGGGTCCGATTTTAGGGGCCAGAGCAGAAGTGGCTCCCACCTCTCCACCGGTGCATCTCAGGAAAACTAAGAGCAAGAGAGACCAAAATGAGACCACAGGAGCAGTGAGTCCGGACCACAGCCGGGGGGCGCTGTACAGCTGTGTTCTCCATCTTTCGGCACAGGGCGGATCACAATACAGAGCGACCCTGTTTCCTAAGAGGAGGTCACTCTAAGCTCACCACTGGATTATACCCAGACACAAAGACTGGTATAGTGGCGGGTGGCTATAGTGCTCATCACCACACGATGTGGTGACATGCTTTGGCTGTCCAGGCATGATGGGGGTTGTAGTTTTGCAACAGTTTGACACCACAGCCTGATCATCCATAGTAAACTAGCAGGTAGTCTGAATACGCTGTCACTTATGTGGAGAGAAGAAACCAAGAATTGATCTGTCCCTTTAAAGTGCCTTGGCTAAACACCACAACTCCCAGCAAGCTGAACGGCCTAGAGATTATGACCAAGCCCTTGAAGCGGCATACCCCGATGTGGCTGTACACCTGGTACACTACTACAACTCCCATTATACACTGACAGATTTTACAGCAGTGTTCAGACATCAGCAGCTGTTTTGGGATGTCTGTACCACGGCTGTAACAGTGACTACAAGTCAGGCAGCGGACAATGTAGAGGGTCGTACTTTGACCCTTTCCTTGTTCTCTCTTAACCCAATCTGGACGTCTAAAATCATCTGTATCCACTGACAACACGCTCAGCTCCCCCCCCTCCCTTTGTAGTCACAGGACATGTGATCTCCTCTCTGGGGACTGAGTTAGCAGTATTCACTTAAAGAAATCATCTCCATGCACCTGTGCTGCTTCCATAGGCTTACATGTGTCCCTGAGCCTAGGTCTCTAATATGAAGCATTATAGTTCTCTGCTTGCTGTCAGTGTATGCAGACATATGTACCTGTCATGTCACATGTTTGTATATTGTACATTTTATGGACGTTCTTAGTGTCTGGATGGACCTAGAATGTTTTCACTCACAGTCAGCAAGCAGAGATCTAAACCTACCCCCCCCCCCCCCCAACCCCTGGTAAACAGATGCCCCTATGTGGCACATAGCTACACCATGCGGCATCAGCTCTGCTACATCTTCAGCTAGTATGGAATACATATTGGTGTTATGTGACGCAAAAAAACAGTGTTTACTGCGCAATAGTAATGACAGCAGCGGGCAAGAAATCTAAGGGGGTGGAGTAATCAGGGAGATGCATGATGGGAGGTAGCCCATCTATCACATCTGTATATAATATAGAATAGCAGTGCATTAGTTTATGCTACATAACCATCTCCTTTATCCATAGGTTTTAGTATTCTAACACTACAGGCTATAGGTCAGTGACTGCCAACCCTCAGCTCTTGAGAAACTACAACTCCCAGCATACAACAGCTGGAGTTCCAACAGGATGGGGGACACTTGTCCATGACTGCCACTGACTAGAATCAGGACCCTTCAGGTACATCCTATTATATGAGACAAAAACAACAAAAAAACAAATAAAAAATTCTACCCGTCAGGGGTCTCGAACCCGGGACCCGCACACTCCACCCACCCCTTACTACAGGAATACCGTATTTACTGACGTGCTGAGCCGCGGCACTGCTCATGGGCGCGTGTACCACAGTAAATACAACTAACACCACAGGCCTGATACACGGTAACGATCCTGCCCTCACCCCGCCCCCCCGGGGATCAGCCTCCGTGCACATTACCCCGGCAGACAAGTACCGTGAGAGCCACCCGGCCAGCTCCTGCGCTGCGGCCTGCCCGGTGCAGGGGGGCTCCGCTTGGCGGCTCACATTTCCCTCTCCCGCCTCACGTACCGACTTTAATTTCGGTGGGATCGAACTTAGGAGGCATGATTGTGCCGGACTAGGGGACTCCGCTTCACTCGGGCCGGTTTTGGTGTCGGATGAACCCGGATTCGGGACGACCGAAGAAAAGTTGCACCTCCACCAGCTGGGAAGCGTAAGGAGAAAAGAGGGCGGAGTTATCGCTGCGCTGTGTAATGAATGCCCCAAATCTCGCGAGATCTCCTCGTGCCTCCCGGTGGCCGCCATATTTGTTCCTGTTGTAAACCCTAGAGAATTCCTAAGGGCGGCCATATTTGTTGCTGGATGCCCAAGCTACTGCCCTGATAAACGGGACAGAGAACATAAACCCTCACTTATTATTGACTGTCCCTCTCTTACATAGTGAACCATAGTGTTACCCGACTAATCTACAAACCCGGAACCAAATAGAATGTTATACACCGACTGACCGCTAGGGGAGCTCGGCGAGTGTTGTGCTATGGGGATCACGTGATCACTGGGACCCGGAAGCGTCTGATGGCTGTAGTGAAGCTGCTGGCAGGACGCTGAGGGGCCCCGGTGTGTCCCTTTGGCCCCCTCCAGCGGTGAGTACCCGCCACACCCTCCCTGCTCCTGATAGACAATGGCCAGTGCTCTGTCAGCTGTGGCTGCTCTGATTTAGGATGCTGTATGCACTTAGTATCACAGGTGATAGGCTTAGATACGGTAGCTCAGCTTATAGTATCACAGATGATAGGCTTAGATACGGCAGCTCAGCTTATAGTATCACAGATGATAGGCTTAGATACGGCAACTCAGCACATAGTATCACAGGTGATAGGCTTAGATACGGCAGCTGAGCTTATAGTATGACAGATGATAGGCTTAGATACGGCAGCTCAGCTTATAGTATCACAGATGATAGGCTTAGATACGGCAGCTCAGCACATAGTATCACAGATGATAGGCTTAGATACGGCAGCTCAGCACTTAGTATCACAGATGATAGGCTTAGATACGGCAGTTCAGCACATAGTATCACAGATGATAGGCTTAGATACGGCAGCTCAGCACATAGTATCACAGATGATAGGCTTAGATACGGCAGCTCAGCACATAGTATCACAGATGATAGGCTTAGATACGGCAGCTCAGCTTATAGTATCACAGATGATAGGCTTAGATACGGCAACTCAGCACATAGTATCACAGATGATAGGCTTAGATACAGCAGCTCATCACATAGTATCACAGATGATAGGCTTAGATACGGCAGCTCAGCTTATAGTATCACAGATGATAGGCTTAGATACGGCAGCTCAGCACATAGTATCACAGATGATAGGCTTAGATACGGCAGCTCAGCACATAGTATCACAGATGATAGGCTTAGATACGGCAGCTCAGCACAGTATCACAGATGATAGGCTTAGATACGGCAGCTCAGCACATAGTATCACAGATGATAGGCTTAGATACGGCAGCTCAGCACATAGTATCACAGATGATAGGCTTAGATACGGCAGCTCAGCACATAGTATCACAGATGATAGGCTTAGATACGGCAGCTCAGCACATAGTATCACAGATGATAGGCTTAGATACGGCAGCTCATCACATAGTATCACAGATAATAGGCTTAGATACGGCAGCTCAGCTTATAGTATCACAGATGATAGGCTTAGATACGGCAGCTCAGCACATAGTATCACAGATGATAGGCTTAGATACGGCAGCTCAGCACATAGTATCACAGATGATAGGCTTAGATACGGCAGCTCAGCACATAGTATCACAGATGATAGGCTTAGATACGGTAGCTTAGCACATAGTATCACAGATGATAGGCTTAGATACGGCAGCTCATCACATAGTATCACATATGATAGGCTTAGATACGGCAGCTCAGCACATAGTATCACATATGATAGGCTTAGATACGGCAGCTCAGCACATAGTATCACAGATGATAGGCTTAGATACGGTAGCTTAGCACATAGTATCACAGATGATAGGCTTAGATACGGCAGCTCATCACATAGTATCACATATGATAGGCTTAGATACGGCAGCTCAGCACATAGTATCACATATGATAGGCTTAGATACAGCAGCTCAGCACATAGTATCACAGATGATAGGCTTAGATACAGGATCTGGAATGATAAGAATGGTGGCCCGTAGGTTGAGCAGAGCTAATCTGGTTCTGAGTCACTGATGTGTAATCTGGGAGGCTGCGCTTATACATGTGTCATGGGGCTGAACCTCAAGAGATGGAAGCTGCGGTTCTTATGTCTACCTGTTCTAGATCACCCCTGAATGTCAGTGTGAGGTTCCTTTATCTACCTGTTCTAGATCACCACTGACTGTAAGTGACAGGTTCTCTCATCTGCCCATTCTAGAACACTTCTGTCTGTCAGTGGGTGGTTCTCTCATCTACCCATTCTAGATCACCCAGATCTATTCACGCTGTTAATCTGTTTGTTCTAGATCACTGACTGTCAGTGGGTGGTTCTCACAATTGCCTGTTCTAGATCACTCATGTCAGTGTGTGGTTCTATTGTCTGCTTGTTCTAGATCAGGGATGTCAAACTCAGGCCCTCCAGCTGTTGCAAAACTACAAGTCCCATCATGCCTGGACAGCCAAAGCTTTAGCTACCCAGGTATGATGGGAATTGTAGTTTTAGAAGAGCTGGAGGGCCTGAGTTTGACACGTCTGTTCTAGATCACTCCTGTCTGTGTTCATGTTATTCCTCATGCCTGGCTTTTGGTGTACGCTTGTTCTCTGTCTTTTCTGCCCGTTGCAGATGACCCCTGACTGTTGGTGTCCGGTTGTTCTTTGTCTGTTCTGGATATCCTCTGTCAGTGTGCAGTTCTCTCTTCTACCTGAGCTAGACTTTCAGTGTGCAGTTGTTCTCTGTCACTTCTGCCGGTTCCAGGTCTCCTGCTACTGTCAGTGTTCCCTTTTCTCCTTTGCCTTTTCTAGAGTATTTCTGGCAACATGTGGTTCTCTTTTCTCCTTGTTCTAGAGTGTGCCTGACTGTCAGTGTGCAATTCTTTTCCCTCTGTTTTAGATCATTCACAACTGTCAGTGTGCGGGTGTCCCTTGTTCTGGATCACCCCAGTGACTGCTCCTTGTCTGTTTGCGCCTGTGAATTCTTACATATTTGTAAATCACTTAATTCACTAAAAATGACTCCTCCCCCCAAAAAAATCTTAAAGTGACTCTACCATCAGGCCCAGGCAGAAGCACAGGAGGCGGGCCGACTTAACCCCAGTGGGAGGAAACCCCTGGCCCTCTATGATATAGATCCATTGATTCTAATGGAGTCACATCATGGAGGGGCTGGGGTTTCTTCCCACTGGGAGTGGGTCGGCCGCCTCCTGTGCTTCAACCTGGGCCTGATGGTACAGTCACTTTAAGTCATTTTTCTGTAGTTTACTTCCTGTTGTTAGAGGAAACCTGTCTTTAGTAACAGCAAAATCAGGACAGAACACAGGGAGTAGGGTCAGGGCTTAGTATGTGTAACATGATTATCCAGCTGTAATAGTAATTTAATTTGCTAGAGCTCTGTACACACCCAGCTGTAATAGTAATTTAATTTGCTAGAGCTCTGTACACACCCAGCTGTAATAGTAATATAATGTACTAGAGCTCTGTACACACCCAGCTGTAATAGTAATTTAATTTGCTAGAGCTCTGTACACACCCAGCTGTAATAGTGATATAATGTACTAGAGCTCTGTACACACCCAGCTGTAATAGTAATTTAATTTGCTAGAGCTCTGTACACACCCAGCTGTAATAGTAATATAATGTACTAGAGCTCTGTACACACCCAGCTGTAATAGTAATTTAATTTGCTAGAGCTCTGTACACACCCAGCTGTAATAGTGATATAATGTACTAGAGCTCTGTACACACCCAGCTGTAATAGTGATATAATGTACTAGAGCTCCGGCCGCACCCAGCTGTAATAGTGATATAAGGTACTAGAGCTCTGTACACACCCAGCTGTAATAGTGATATAATGTACTAGAGCTCTGTACACACCGGGCTGTAATCGTGATATAATGTACTAGAGCTCTGTACACACCCGGCTGTAATAGTGATATAATGTACTAGAGCTCTGTACACACCCGGCTGTAATAGTGATATAATGTACTAGAGCTCTGTACACACCCAGCTGTAATAGTGATATAATGTACTAGAGCTCTGTACACAACCGGCTGTAATAGTGATATAATGTACTAGAGCTCTGTACACACCCGGCTGTAATAGTGATATAATGTACTAGAGCTCCGGCCGCACCCAGCTGTAATAGTGATATAATGTACTAGAGCTCTGTACACACCCGGCTGTAATAGTGATATAATGTACTAGAGCTCTGGCCGCACCCAGCTGTAATAGTGATATAATGTACTAGAGCTCTGGCCGCACCCAGCTGTAATAGTGATATAATGTACTAGAGCTCTGTACACACCCGGCTGTAATAGTGATATAATGTACTAGAGCTCTGTACACACCCGGCTGTAATAGTGATATAATGTACTAGAGCTCTGTACACACCCAGCTGTAATAGTGATATAATGTACTAGAGCTCTGTACACACCGGGCTGTAATCGTGATATAATGTACTAGAGCTCTGTACACACCCGGCTGTAATAGTGATATAATGTACTAGAGCTCTGTACACACCCAGCTGTAATAGTGATATAATGTACTAGAGCTCTGTACACACCCAGCTGTAATAGTGATATAATGTACTAGAGCTCTGTACACACCCAGCTGTAATAGTGATATAATGTACTAGAGCTCTGTACACACACCCAGCTGTAATAGTGATATAATGTACTAGAGCTCTGTACACACCCAGCTGTAATAGTGATATAATGTACTAGATCTCTGTACACACCTGGCTGTAATAGTGATATAATGTACTAGAGCTCTGTACACACCCAGCTGTAATAGTGATATAATGTACTAGAACTCTGTACACACCCGGCTGTAATAGTGATATAATGTACTAGAGCTCTGTACACACCCAGCTGTAATAGTGATATAATGTACTAGAGCTCTGTACACACCCGGCTGTAATAGTGATATAATGTACTAGAGCTCTGTACACACCCAGCTGTAATAGTGATATAATGTACTAGAACTCTGTACACACCCGGCTGTAATAGTGATATAATGTACTAGAGCTCTGTACACACCCAGCTGTAATAGTGATATAATGTACTAGAGCTCTGTACACACCCGGCTGTAATAGTGATATAATGTACTAGAGCTCTGTACACACCCAGCTGTAATAGTGATATAATGTACTAGAGCTCTGTACACACCCGGCTGTAATAGTGATATAATGTACTAGAGCTCTGTACACACCCAGCTGTAATAGTGATATAATGTACTAGAGCTCTGTACACACCCGGCTGTAATAGTGATATAATGTACTAGAGCTCTGTACACACCCGGCTGTAATAGTGATATAATGTACTAGAGCTCTGTACACACCCGGCTGTAATAGTGATATAAGGTACTAGAGCTCTGTACACACCCGGCTGTAATAGTGATATAATGTACTAGAGCTCTGTACACACCCAGCTGTAATAGTGATATAATGTGCTTTAAAATGGATTTACCAATAGAAGTCAGTGGGATCCGCTATTTGTTTCGGATTGTTACCTTTTGGCGCCTGTACTGTCCGCAAAAACGCAAACTGGTTACAGCTTTTTTATCCTGATCAACTTTATTTAGACTGGTGCAGGACAGATATATAACAGGTCCGCACAGAAACATGGCCGCACACAGTCTGTATTGTTTGGCCGATTGTGAATGTTGATAGCGGAAAGAATATACGGCCTTATTGTTTGTTCTGATCACTCTCCTCTGTCTGCGATTTTCCTACATATAGATCACCCCGATGTCTGGTCGTCCTGTCATGTCTGTTTTGCTTCAGCCCGGACTGTCAGTATGCAGTTGTTTATTGTTCTGGAATACTGATCACTGTCAGGCTGCTGTTCTCACCTCTGTTCTGGATCTCCCCTGTCAGCCTGTGGTTCTCCCTCATGTTCTGGATCTCCCTTGTCAGAGTGTGGTTCTCCCTCATGTTCTGGATCTCCCTTGTCAGAGTGTGGTTCTCCCTCATGTTCTGGATCTCCCTTGTCAGAGTGTGGTTCTCCCTCATGTTCTGGATCTCCCTTGTCAGAGTGTGGTTCTCCCTCATGTTCTTGATCCCCCTTGCTGTCTGTTTGTGGTTCTCCCTTATATTCTGAATCTCCCCTGTCTGTTTGTGGTTCTCCCTCATGTTCTGGATCTACCCTGTCAGTGTGTGGTTCTCCCTCATGTTCTGGATCCACCTTGCTGTCAGTGTGTGGTTCTCCCTTATATTCTGGATCTCCCCTGTCTGTTTGTGGTTCTCCCTTATATTATGGATCTCACCTGTCTGTTTGTGGTTATCCCCTGTTCTGGATCTACCCTGTCAATGTGTGGTTCTTCCTCATGTTCTGGATCTCCCCTGCCTGTCAGTGTGTGGTTCTCCCTCATGTTCTGGATCCCCCTTGCTGTCAGTGTGTGGTTCTCCCTCATGTTCTGGATCCCCCTTGCTGTCAGTGTGTGGTTCTGGATCCCCCCTTGTTGTCAGTGTGTGGTTCTGGATCCCCCTTGCTGTCAGTGTGTTGTTCTGGATCCCCCCTGCTGTCAGTGTGTGGTTCTCCCTCATGTTCTGGATCCCCCCTGCTGTCAGTGTGTGTTTCTCCCTCATGTTCTGGATCCCCCCTGCTGTCAGTGTGTGGTTCTCCCTCATGTTCTGGATCCCCCCTGCTGTCAGTGTGTGGTTCTCCCTCATGTTCTGGATCCCCCTTGCTGTCAGTGTGATGTTCTCCTCTGTTCTGGATCCCTCTTGCTGTCACTGTATTGTTTTCCCTCATGTTCTGGATCCCCCGTTGCTATCAGTGTGTGGTTCTGGATCCCCCGTTGCTATCAGTGTGTGATTCTGGATCCCCCCTTGCTGTCAGTGTGTGGTTCTGGATCCCCCTTGTTGTCAGTGTGTGGTTCTGGATCCCCCCCTTGCTGTCAGTGTGTTGTTCTGGATCCCCCCTGCTGTCAGTGTGTGGTTCTCCCTCATGTTCTGGATCCCCCCTCGCTGTCAGTGTGTGGTTCTCCCTCATGTTCTGGATCCCCCCTCGCTGTCAGTGTGTGGTTCTGGATCCCCCCCCCCCCTGTTGTCAGTGTGTGGTTCTGGATCCCCCCTTGTTGTCAGTGTGTGGTTCTGGATCCCCCCTTGCTGTCAGTGTGTTGTTCTGGATCCCCCCTGCTGTCAGTGTGTGGTTCTCCCTCATGTTCTGGATCCCCCCTGCTGTCAGTGTGTGTTTCTCCCTCATGTTCTGGATCCCCCCTGCTGTCAGTGTGTGGTTCTCCCTCATGTTCTGGATCCCCCCTGCTGTCAGTGTGTGGTTCTCCCTCATGTTCTGGATCCCCCCCTCGCTGTCAGTGTGTGGTTCTCCCTCATGTTCTGGATCCCCCCCTCGCTGTCAGTGTGTGGTTCTCCCTCATGTTCTGGATCCACCTTGCTGTCAGTGTGTGGTTCTCCCTCATGTTCTGGATCCCCCCTGCTGTCAGTGTGTGTTTCTCCCTCATGTTCTGGATCCCCCCTGCTGTCAGTGTGTGGTTCTCCCTCATGTTCTGGATCCCCCCTGCTGTCAGTGTGTGGTTCTCCCTCATGTTCTGGATCCCCCCCTCGCTGTCAGTGTGTGGTTCTCCCTCATGTTCTGGATCCCCCCTGCTGTCAGTGTGTGGTTCTCCCTCATGTTCTGGATCCCCCCTCGCTGTCAGTGTGTTGTTCTCCCTCATGTTCTGGATCCCCCCCTTGCTGTCAGTGTGTTGTTCTGGATCCCCCCTGCTGTCAGTGTGTGGTTCTCCCTCATGTTCTGGATCTCCCCCTTGCTGTCAGTGTGTTGTTCTGGATCCCCCCTGCTGTCAGTGTGTGGTTCTCCCTCATGTTCTGGATCCCCCCCTTGCTGTCAGTGTGGTTGCTGTGTCCTCGGTGACTGGTCTCTTGCAGCGGCTGGCGGCAGGGAGTGGTCTGGCAGTGTGTTCTCCGGCGCTCAGCTCTGGATGTCTTCCCTTCTAGCTCGGTGTGTTCCCGGGATCTCCGCGCTGACAGATATGATGCCGCTGTTCTTCAGGAAACCGAAGCCGAGCGGGGAGGCCAGAAAGCGGCTGGAATATCAGATGTGTCTGGTAAGAGGAGGATGGGATAGAGGAGGCTGAGCCGCTGCCAGGAGGTGACCTCATGCCTCATCCGTCTCCATGTGCGGCTGAAGAGCTAGCACTCATCCTCAGCTCCAGGTCACGGGTTCTCTTATAGTCTATGTGATTCAGCAGAGCTGGTGCTGCGGGGGACGCCGACAGCATTTCTTATTCTATTAGTAAATGTATTACATTAGCTTCACGTGATCACATGACCCAACACACAGGAGGTCGGGGGAACTGTCACTTTAAGATTTTATTTCCACTTTAAGACAGGGCAAGCAGAGCGGAGTTTGTTCTTTGGCTCATAAGTCATATGTTCTTAGTGGTTTTACACAGGACTGCAGGAGAATCAACTGCAGACAAACTCAGCTCTGCTACACCCGTCTGTGGCCCAGGATCCTGTGAAGTACTGCTCGCCTACCTGACACCGGGTTTATGGAGATCCAACATATATATCTCCCAGCCCGAGCCCCTGTGATAGATCCAGAGCGCCCCCTTATGGTCTACACGGGGGGGCGGGGGGGGGGGGGTGGGATCTGCCCCAGTAAGGGGTTCTGTATGGGACCAGGATCAGCCATGTCTGTATCTATTCCAGGCCAAGGAAGCCGGAGCAGATGACATCCTGGACATCTCCAAATGTGACCTGTCAGAGGTGACAACTATCTATCTATCTATCTATCTATCTATCTATCTATCTATCTATCTATCTATCTATCTATCTACCTACCTATCTCCTATCTATCTATCTATCTCCTATCTATCTATCTATCTATCTCCTATCTATCTATCTATCTATCTATCTATCTATCTATCTATCTCCTATCTATCTATCTCCTATCTATCTCCTATCTATATCTATCTATATATCTATCTCCTATCTATCTATCTATCTATCTATCTATCTATCTATATATATATATATATATCTGTCTCCTATCTATCTATCTATCTATCTATCTATCTCCTATCTATCTATCTATCTATCTATCTATCTATCTCCTATCTATCTATCTATCTATCTATCTATCTATCTATCTATCTCCTATCTATCTATCTCCTATCTATCTCCTATCTATATCTATCTATATATCTATCTCCTATCTATCTATCTATCTATCTATCTATCTATCTATCTATCTATCTATCTATATATATATATATATATATATATATATATATATCTGTCTCCTATCTATCTATCTATCTATCTATCTATCTCCTATCTATCTATCTATCTATCTATCTATCTATCTATCTCCTATCTATCTATCTATCTATCTATCTATCTCCTATCTATCTATCTCCTATCTATCTCCTATCTATATCTATCTATATATCTATCTCCTATCTATCTATCTATCTATCTATCTATCTATCTATCTATCTATCTATCTATCTATCTATCTCCTATCTATCTATCTCCTATCTATCTATCTCCTATCTATCTCCTATCTATCTATCTATCTATCTATCTATCTATCTCCTATCTATCTATCTATCTATCTATCTATCTATCTATCTCCTATCTATCTATCTATCTATCTATCTATCTATCTATCTATCTCCTATCTATCTATCTCCTATCTATCTCCTATCTATATCTATCTATATATCTATCTCCTATCTATCTATCTATCTATATGTATATATATATATATCTGTCTCCTATCTATCTATCTATCTATCTATCTATCTATCTATCTATCTATCTATCTATCTCCTATCTATCTATCTATCTATCTATCTATCTATCTCCTATCTATCTATCTCCTATCTATCTCCTATCTATATCTATCTATATATCTATCTCCTATCTATCTATCTATCTATCTATATGTATATATATATATATCTGTCTCCTATCTATCTATCTATCTATCTATCTATCTATCTATCTATCTCCTATCTATCTATCTATCTATCTATCTCCTATCTATCTATCTATCTATCTATCTATCTATCTATCTCCTATCTATCTATCTATCTATCTATCTATCTATCTATCTATCTCCTATCTATCTATCTATCTATCTATCTCCTATCTATCTATCTCCTATCTATCTATCTCCTATCTATCTATCTCCTATCTATCTATCTATCTATCTATCTATCTATCTATCTATCTCCTATCTATCTATCTATCTATCTATCTATCTATCTATCTATCTATCTATCTCCTATCTATCTATCTATCTATCTATCTATCTATCTATCTCCTATCTATCTATATATCTATCTCCTATCTATCTATCTCCTATCTATCTATCTCCTATCTATCTATCTCCTATCTATCTCCTATCTATCTATCTATCTATCTATCTCCTATCTATCTATCTATCTATCTATCTATCTATCTATCTATCTATCTATCTATCTCCTATCTATCTATCTATCTATCTATCTATCTATCTATCTATCTCCTATCTATCTATCTCCTATCTATCTCCTATCTATCTATCTATCTATCTATCTATCTATCTATCTATCTATCTATCTCCTATCTATCTATCTATCTATCTATCTATCTATCTATCTCCTATCTATCTATCTATCTATCTATCTATCTATCTATCTCCTATCTATCTATCTATCTATCTATCTATCTATCTATCTATCTCCTATCTATCTATCTCCTATCT